>NC_133329.1:170895533-171113033 GCF_042186555.1 Aquarana catesbeiana | reverse complement strand
ATGGGTCTTCAGGACTTACCTGAATGTCCACCATCATTAAGCATAATTTAGTGTAGTGAAGTACTTAGCGCCTTGTATTTCTTATATCAAGCATTGGTCAATATATGGCACAGCTAGCTGTACATATATCCTCGTTTATTTAGCTGTCTCAGACCAGCATATAAACGCAATGACCATTTGGTTTAAGAATATCAAGTATAGGATTATCATAAGAACTATGCACTGATCCTACAACGCTCCTCTCCTTGAAATTCCTAATGATTTCCACTAGCGAAACATAGCAAGCTAGGGAAAGACAGCAATGTTTGATTGAAAACATTAGGTGCGTTAACACTTGGATCAGACTGAGTCCTGGCAATGTGTATGTCTATTATACCACATCACTGGAATCTTTTTTGCAAACATATTTTTAAACTCCATGAAAAACTCTTTTTACCATGGGTATAGGATCTATTTAAATCCTTTCTATATACATCCTGTCTGCAAAACATTTTAATGCAGCAGGGTTCTTGAAATTTTGGCCTATGACGGGGGCAGGAGGCGGAGCCTAGCGGAGCAGACATGCATTGTTAGAGCTCCACACTGCTGAGGAGAGAAGAGAAGGACAAAGCGGAGCCTGCAGACTCAAAAGGTATCCATTTGAACCTTTTTGCCCCTGGGAACAAACTGTGAAAGTTTGGGCAGGAAATATGGTACTGGGAGGAAACCGTGGCAGAAATAAAAATCACCTCACAAAGAGCTCACAGGCACTCACTGCAGCTGAAGCAGCTCCAGTCACCTCACAAGATACAGCATCAGGGCGCTCTCACAGACAGAAAATGTCACAGCAAGACTCTCCATTTGAGTCAGATACAGAACAAATCCTCTCACAAACTTCTCCACAAGCCTCCTCAGTATCCCCAGTAATATTATTACAATTTGAAAAGATGCTTCATAAGGCTTTAAAACAAACCTCAGACCAAATAACAAAAAGCCTAACCAAAGAAATAAGAGAGCTGGGAAACCGCACCGCAGCCTTAGAAATAAAAATGGATGAAATTGAAATTACAACCCAAGAAAATATAACAGAATTGGAACAATTAAAAAAAGAGAATTTAATACTTCAAACTAAGCTCGAAGATTACGAAAATAGAGCCAGACGTTCAAACTTGCGCATAAGGGGAATACCTGAAACTGTGACAGACCTGCAATCTACTATTACTGCTCTATTTCAAGAACTAAAGCCAGATATCCCTATTGAACGTTTAGAACTGGACAGAGTACACAGAGCCCTCACAGCCAAAAAGAAAGATGGACCCCCACGTGATATAATCACAAAATTTCATTATTACAGAACGAAAGAACAAATACTAATTGCTGCAAGAGAAAAAAAGGAACTTAATTTTCATGGACACAATTATCAAATTTTTGCTGACCTATCCCAACTTACTATTACTAAAAGACGATCCATGAAACCCCAACTAATGGAACTGCAACGCCACAACATTATGTATCAATGGGGCTTCCCCTTTTCAGTCAGATTTAACTACCAAGGTACAATTTACAGAAGCAGATCAGCAGATGAACTACAACAAACCCTTTTAAAATTAAATCTGACAGAACCCACAAGCAGCAACACTTCCACACGCAGAAGAATGGCATCATCTTCACCTTCAGGCAGCACCCAGAAAATTTCAGAACAAAATGGGAATCATCATTCTCACAAAAGAGGCTGTTATGCCACATCATCCATGGACCAAGAAGATTCAATGGACTGACATCCTAATTCCTGATATCTCTTCATTTATTATACTAAGAGATGGTTCTCTATAAAAAACCTGTATTTATAACTGAATGTAACTGCATTCTGATAGTCACACACTGTGTGGGATCATGTTACATTCCAGTTATATTTCTTATTACTTCTGATTCATATAGCCTTAGAATATATAAGTGAAATAAGGAAATTCTTGTTCAGTTATATATTATCAGGTAATAATAATAGATTTATTACTTTTTAGGACAAATATGTTCAATAATCCAGAAGTAATGGAAGCTTTTTCTTTCTTTTCTTAAAACAATTATATTATTACCTAACTAGTTCCTAGAATTATGTTTTTGTTTATTCTAATCTGAAGCAATACAACCTCAATTTTATGAGTTAACATATCTAAACAGTTACATATGAATAAAATATGTAATTGTTTACTCTAAAAGGGTTAAAATCCCAAAATAATTCAAACTATCTTCATCAATACCAAAGTTATTAACAGTACCTTTCTAGCTGAATTATTTAGCCTAGGGCAAGACTAACCATATACAACCACCCTGGAATAAATAATTTCAACAAAAACTATATTCTGCACTCCAATTAATGAAACATCATTTTGATGTCTTTTGACATAGCACTTCTCTCCTGTAAGCGGAAGATCCGTGTACCCCCATTAGCCCTCCTCATTCTCCCAACCATATTATGTGGGAGTGTGACGAAGGCACTTATTCCCCTGAGAGAGATATTTATTCTCTTTCACGGGTAAATTGTGATTACTTGCAAAAAATAATTTATACAATGTATCATCTATTCTCATATGTTTTTTGTTTACTCTTTACTCCAGAATTCACTGGTTTCTTTTCTATCTATTCATCTCTTCAGTCCACACAGGTTGATCTGCGCAGTCAGCTCTGCATAACAAAAAGTAAGTCAAAACTATTTGATCTATTGCCATGGCACCACTGAATATACTTTCCCTGAATGTTCAGGGAATAAATGTCCCTCAAAAAAGGACCAAAGCCTTCCGTACTTTCCATAACAAGAAGGCTCACATAGTATGCCTCCAAGAAACACACTTCACCAAAGATTCTACTCCAAAATATATTTCTCCTTTTTATCAACAAATTTACACGGCTTCTGCCTGTACCAAGCAAAGGGGAACTCTAATTGCATTTCACCGATCCACACCATTCACCTTATCATCAGAAATTAAAGACCCAGAAGGTAGATACCTGATACTCATGGGTTATATAATGGATACAGCAATCACGGTGATTTCCTACTACGCTCCTAACAAACAACCTACACCATTCCTCTCACATATATTACAAGTGATTAATACACACAAAATAGGAACAGTGATAATGTGTGGGGATTTGAACCAGGTCCTCCTCCCATTTCTAGATAAATCACCTTTTACACCATCCAAAATAACCTCTAGATTACCTTTTTCTCAACTTCTTTCCAAATACAATCTGGTAGATTCATGGAGAGAAAGTAACCCAATGAAAAAGAAATTCACTTATTTCTCGCACCCTCATCAAACCTTCACTAGAATAGATCATATTTTTCTAACAATAGGAATGATACCAGAAATTATTGCATCAGATATAATTCCGATTCCGTGGTCTGACCATAATGCAGTATACACTACTATAGCCTCAGCCATACCAAAAGCGCATGACCCAACGTGGTACTTACCGGACATAATGCTCAAACACCCACTACATCAGATGGCCATTGAACAAGCTTTAAAGGAATACATATCAATTAATAATACAACAGACATCTCCCCAATAACACTGTGGGAAGCTCATAAGCCTGTCTTGCGTGGTACAATACAAAGACAAATGGCACTATTTAAACGGGAACGCAAAAATCTAGCAAAAAAACTAGAACTCAATTTTAATGCAGCCTACATATCATTTCAAGATAATCCATCTCAGAGTACAAAATCTCATCTGGAAAAATCTAGATTGGAATACGATCTATTTCTTACTGAATCAGTTGATAAATCCCTCAAACGCTCCAAACACAATTTCTACATGAATACAAACAAACCAGGTACATATTTGGCTCGGGCATTAAATTCAACTAACAAATCTTTCAAACCAATACGTTTGAAATTATCAAAAAATGTTTACACTTGTAATCCAGTTAAAATAGTCCATAAATTTCACTCACATCTCGCAACTTTATACAAGACAAACAATGAATTTAATCCTACAGAGGCTGAATCCTTCTTCTCAAAAATAACCTTACCTGAGTTATCTCAGAATCAAAAAAGCAGTTTGGATGAGCCTATAACTATAGATGAAGTTGCTAACGCCATAAAAGACCTAAAACTTAACAAAAGACCAGGCCCAGACGGCTACTCGGCTTTATACTATAAAACATTCTCAGAAATACTCTCTCCCATTCTCACTAAAACTTTTAACAAACTTCTAGATGGACATTCTTTTCGGCAAGAAACACTAATGGCAATTGTTTGTATGATCCCAAAACCCCTTTCTGATGATACTTCCTGTGTGAATTATCGGCCTATCTCTCTGTTAAACCTCGATATTAAATTACTAGCAAAAATAATAGCAAAACGCCTCAATAGCATTATAGGAAAATTAATACATAGAGATCAAGTAGGCTTCATGCCAAATAGACAGGCAGGCGATAATATACGCAGGGCAGTGTTATTGGCACATATTGCTAAAAAACGGAAAATCCCTTTATGTTTTCTATCTCTCGATATTAAGAGGGCATTTGACACAGTATCCTGGCAATATATGCAATATTCATTACAAAAATGGGGTTTTGGACCCCACTTTTTAACATGGATCAAAGCATTATATAATAAACCCAAAGCCTATATAAAATATGCTGGATACAAATCTGAAGCCTTTAATATCGAAAAAGGTACCCGACAGGGTTGCCCATTATCTCCCTTATTATTTGCCCTTATACTCGAACCCATGGCCCAATACATCAGAACAAACCAAACTATAACTGGCATTGAAGTAGGAGGTATTACACACAAATTATGTATATTTGCAGACGATATATTACTTTTTCTATCATCACCACAGGTCTCTGGTCCTAACTTAATACCAGCTCTTGATGGATTTGCAGCCCTATCCGGCCTTATGATTAATCCTAAGAAATGCCTAGTGCTTAATATTTCACTCACAAACATGGAATTGATCCCGGCTAGGGCTGCGCTCCCATTCACATGGGCAGAAAAATCAATCCCATATCTTGGAATTCATTTAACAGCATCTCATTCTGACTTATTCTCAACCAATTATCCTCCTGTATTAAGACAGATCACAAATCTAATAAAACAATGGTCGCAACTTCCTTTATCCTGGATGGGGAAGATTAATGCAATCAAAATGACTATTCTACCCAAATTGCTTTATCTATTCAGAGTCCTCCCTATTCCAATTCCTTCCTATTTTTTGAGAATAGTACAAAAAAGAGCAACTTCGTTTATATGGGGCTCTTCTAAACCACGTATACCTATACACACACTACATCTTCCCAAAAATAAAGGAGGCCTGGGATACCCTAATTTTACTAACTACTACAGAGCAGCACATTTGGCCAGTCTGTCCAAATACCATGCAAAACAGGAAATCCCATTATGGGTATTTATAGAGGCTTCAGAAAATGACCCTCTATTAATATCAAATTTATTATGGCTTGATCCTAAAGACCGCTTTAAAATTTATAATCCCATAACTAAACACTTCTTATCTCTCTGGGATAAACTAAAAACCAAATATCAGTTACAATCTCCACACAATCCTCTCCTTTCTTTTATCAGAAATCCGGCCTTTTATCCGGCATGGATCTACCCAAATTCTTTTAAAGCTTGGACAACATCAGGCATTCAGACACTAAATGACTTCATAGCATCTAAATCATTCCTTTCATTCCCATCGCTTAGAGAAAAATATGATCTACCAAACTCTGAGATATTTAGATATCTCCAAATCAAAAATTTCTATACACCATTCCTAAAGGGGGATACACCATTATCCCAATTATCCATTTTTGAATCAATCTGTACAAAAGATCCATTTGCTAAAGGTACAATTTCATCACTTTATAATCAATTATATGGAGTAGCAAATCTTAATAGACCCTCTTACGTTCAGAGGTGGGAGGAGGACCTGGGACGAACTTTAGAAGACACGGACTGGTCTAACATATGGCTCACATCTAAGTCATCTTCACCCAACATCTTAGCACTAGAGATAAATTATAAAGTCCTAACTCGCTGGTACCTTGTACCCGCTAGAGTGGCAAAATATTCACCTAATACCTCAGCTCTTTGTTTTCGAGGATGCCCAGAAATAGGCACATATTTACACATATGGTGGACGTGCCCAGTAATCCAAACCTTCTGGAAGGAAGTCTTCGTGATTGCATCCAAAATATTTAAAAAAATAATACAACCAGATCCATATTTAACTTTACTTAATCTAAAACCGGAATGGTTAACACTCTCTCAATTCAAACTAATGATCCAACTAATAACGGCTGCAAAACAAACAGTGGCCAAGGCATGGAAATCTCCTACATTGGTACTAGCAGAAACAATTCACAGAATGAATAATACAATGTCCCATGCTAAGATGGTAGCCATCGATCAAAATCAAATTCCAAAATTTGAAAAACTTTGGCATCCTTGGATAAAACAACAGTTCCTGTCAAACTTCAATGACTCTGTCCTGTTGCCATGGTAACAGATTAAATGACTTACAGAGACACCCATTCTAAGGCTTCAAAGAGAACTAAAAAGAATAATAAACTGACGAGCGGGACAACCTTGTGGACCATACCTCTACCTTTCAACCCTTTTTCTTCTTTCTCTTTCCTTTTCTCCACCTTACGATTAAAGCTCATTATCAGAATTTATTTGACCTATATACACTCTACTTGTAAACAATATGTATAGTAGGTATAAATCATTTAAATACCTACAAAAGTAACTAAGGAAATTATATATATCTTTAATTTAGGTTTACGTGAACCCAATGTTTAATATTTGAAATTTCATGATATTTACCTATATAAACCCTACTGTAAAACAATGAGCTTACTTTATAGATCCTTGTAAACTTACTTTATGTATCTTTATAACATTGTATACTCAATAAACTTCTTTTGACAAGGAAATTTTGGCCTATTTATACCTGGCCGTGTAATAATTAAAATTTTAAATAAAAAAAATGTATTAGTACCTGTATGAATAATGACCTCATGTGGTACTAATATGTTTACTGCATATGGCAGTAACTAATATTATTTAAGCGCCTTCTTTTAATCTGGACTACAGTGTGGAATTTACCAGATTCATGTGTATAGCAAAGCGATGTCATATATCGTTGCCAATGTACACATGATATTTTGGGTCATTTATTACCATGAGTAAATGATTGGTTATTTTCCCCTCCATAGAAATGGATAAGATGCATTTAGCAATTTTATTATGACTATTAGAGTCATTATCCAGATTAGGGACAATTATCCTTAGGGGTTGAATACCTAAATAATTATTTTAGGATTGGCCAACTATTCTAATAACTTTCTACTAATGTGATTATATTCCTGGCATAAATATGAACCTTATTAACATTCCCCAGGTCACTAACCTGTTAGGGAAAAATACACCTTACCATACCATCCCAGTAGGAATTGAGTATAATTACTAAGCTCATTAGAGTCAGTATATACTATATGGATGTGAGCATTTGAGATTATCACCTTCCAAGCAAACCTCTCAACTATTTTCCAGGGGACATACATCTGGTATGATCCTCCTGACTGACCCTTCTAGGGAGTTGGAATTACTTGTACAAAAGGTGCCATCTAGAATTTAATTATTCCTGCGATGGATCTCACTTATATTCCAGTTTTTCCTTATCACAGGGCATTTGCACCGATTGTGAGAGGACTGGGAAGGTTCCTATTTATGGCCTTGTCACTTAAGACATATAACATTTTAATAAAATCACAATAGGATTTAATTTTTTTTTTTTTTTAAGGAGATCGATATCAATAATTGATCGATCATAAGGCATATTAACTATAAATGTGGGAATATGAATTACTTAATTCCTTTTAAGTTGAAGTTCAACTGGGCCTTTTATTTTTAGGATTTCAGGGAAGTGCTGAAAATATTTACAAAGTCAGCTTTAAAAATATCTTTAGTTGAGTTGTTTTTTTTTTTTTTTTTTTTTAGACATTAATCCTTGAATTTATTAGAAATGTTTCTGAACAAATAATTGCTTGGATATTTATCCAATAACTTCTTATTATGGTATCCTGTTTTTTTTTACACAGGCACATTCCAAAAGACTTTCAGTTTCTGCACAGCAGTTTTGGCTGCAAGATAAAATCATTCTCCCTCTCCCCTCCCCCCTTTGCAAAAAGAGGGCTGAAACTCCTTTTAGAAAGAGGGAAAAAAAATATTTTTTTTTTAAACATGCTTTGCCATGTTTTTCTCCTTATTGGTCAATTTCAGACATTTAAATATTTTAACACCTCAGCTAGTTGTTCACTTTTTTTTTTTTTTAAACAGAGTTCTAAAACTGGGTGTAACTTTCCTCAGATTGGGAGGACTGGAATTTTTTTAAACTCCAGCATAATTACTTTTTGGCGTTTCAATTTATCCCTGCTCCTTTTTTTTTAAAAGTGAGCCTCAGCTATTATCTGAGCGGGCTTTTTAAATTAATTCTTGAGGATTCCTGCTGTTTTGTAGAACCGTAAAAAGGTTGGTGCTTTCTATTAGCCAACCCAAACCATTTTTGGGATAGTAATCCCAGGTCACAACAACTTTAATTTTATTTGACAAAGCCTCGTAAACAGTTGGAAAGATTCATGGCTCTCAAAATCTGGGTTTTTCTCAGCCAAACTGTAGGCCTTCTTGAGAACTTTTAAAAGTTCCCTGGTACTTTGATTGGGCTTACATTTCAAAGTACACATGGTCCTTTTTGCAGCAATAGCTGACTTATAGGGACCAAGTTCGGTCTTAATTTTCCACACTTCTCTGATAGACTTTACCTGATATTTTGCAAACTCTCCGGTTTTTCGGTGATGGAGACCAATTTCATTTTCTGCATCAGCAGGGCCGGCTACACTACAAATAACTTGTCTGTCATTTTTCAATATTGCAACTAACAATGGCAATATTATAAAAAAAAATTATAATTTTTAATATTTAAAAAAAAAAAAAAAGACAATAAAATATATATAGTTTTGCACAAATATATCACTTGTTTCAAACGTTAACGAATCTCGGTGGAACCTCCAATTATGTCAGAATGTTTATACTGAAATAATAAAATAGTATTGTAATCATGAAAATATGCAAATCTTTGATTTGGAAGATTTACAATTTTCTACCAATACCTACAAGAAATTCAAGTTTGTTTATCTGTGCTATTTTGAAGACAAGTGATACAAATGATGTTGCTTAAAATATATATTTATTAACTAAAAATACAGTGCAAAATAATATCAGGTATATTTTGTGATAAAACAAATAAATGGATATACTTCTACATATCAAAGATAAATGATGGTTCAGATAATATTCACAGTTCTCTTCTTTAATTTCTTATAACAAAATACCACATTTCAATACTTAAATGATACTTGTACATTTTAAACTTGGTAACTTGTGAATAGCCTTCCGTGACTTCACGGACTTGTGTAAACAAATATTATTTACCTTAATACTATGATGTGATCTCTTCTCAAAACCAACAGACCTTCTTATTACACTCTTAAATGCACAAACAAAAATTGTTATATTGTGCACAGCTTGATAATTTGATCAAAGCTTATATTTTAGATTTAGAATGAATCAATGGTTTAACACATACTATAACCAATCCAATTCTAAAACTTTGAAGTCAGTATTGATATTATTATTATTATTATTATACAGGATTTATATAGCGCCGACAGTTTACGCAGCGCTTTACAACATTAGGGCAGACAGTACAAGTACAATACAATTCAATACAGGAGGAATCAGAGGGCCCTGCTTGTTAGAGCTTACAATCTAGGAGGGAGGGTCAAGTTATACAAAAGGGTAATAGCTGTGGGGGATGAGCTAATGGAGAAAATAGTGCAGTTGTTAGATGGAGGCAGGATAGGCTTCTCTGAAGAGGAAAGTTTTCAGGGATCGCCTAAAAGTGGATAAAGTTGGAGACAGTCTGACAGATTGGGGCAGGGAATTCCAGAGGATGGGCGAGGCTCGGAAGAAGTCCTGGAGGCGGATATGGGAGGAGGTGATGAGGGAGCTAGAGAGCAGGAGGTCTTGGGAGGAACGGAGATGGCGATTAGGTTGGTAATTTGAGATTAGGTTAGTGGTGTAGCTGGGGGCAGAGTTGTGGATGACTTTGTAACTTATTGTTAGTATTTTGAATTTAATTTGTTGGGCGAGTGGTAGCCAATGGAGGGATTGGCAGAGAGGGGTAGCAGACACTGAGCGGTTTGTAAGGTGGATGAGTCTGGCAGCAGCACTCATGATGGACTGAAGGGGGGATAGTCTGTTTAGATAGATAGATAGATATATATATATAATCTCTCTCTCTCTCTCTCTCTCTCTCTCTCTCTCTCTCTCTCTCTCTCTCTCTCTCTATATATATATATATATATATATATATATAGATATATATATCTATATATAGATATATATATCTATATATATCTATATATAGATATATATATCTATATATATCTATATATATATCTATATCTCTATCTCCCTTGGTTTAGAAGCAAAACAATTTCATACTGCAGTTAGAATTCACTTCAATCCAAAGCAGAACTAACAATGGATTGGGTTAGTGATATGACTGATTTCTGATTGGGACTCTAAAACAAAGTTAATACTGCAGCTGCAGGAACAGATTCACAGGACTCAATCACTGTGTTTAAAATGTCCGTTCAGTGAAAAATGTATTATTACATGTTATTTTATACAAAGATAAGAAAGGGGTGGTGTGAGATGTTATTAAAAAGTAACAAATAGCAATATGTTATTAAAAGCTAACAAATAGAAATATATTATTAAAAACTAGCGAATAGAACAATTGCAAAAGTTAAACCTTGAAAAGGGAGGGGGGAGTAGAGAGCGTTTAGTAGGAGAAGTGTCTGTGTGTTAGGTGAAGGTTACAGAACACATTTCAACAGTGAGAACAAAATGGATTCTCTTGTGCTTAAATGAACAGTACAATGAATGTCCATGTCATTTCCCCCCTTTTGTTTATTTGACACCATTCTTCTCCGCGTTACGTTCAGCCGATTGCTGGTAACTCCTGTTACATTGGCGCAGAGAGACGGCGTCCTGTTCAGCTCTCTCCTAGCTTTCTCACAATAATGGGTTCATCAGGGCTGGTGGTACATTTGTTGGTACAGCGGGTAGTCACACAGAGGCATAGCCTGATGAGGAAGTAAATAACAAACATGAGAAATAGGAACATCACAATGTAAGCGCCTAGTTTCTGTAACCATGTTGCTATGCCATATAAAAAATCACCAAAACCTCCTAAACCCTGAAAGGGGTTCCATCCATCTTTAGCAATATCTCTGGCCTTATTCTGTAGTTCTCTTATCTTAGCAAGATGCCCTTTAATAATGTCCTTATTATCAGAAATGTATATACAACAGTCAGTGCGAAATATCTTACACATCCCACCTTGAGCTGCAGTGAGATAATTTAGTGTTAATCTGTGCTCTAATACTACTTTTTTAAGCTGAGCCATTTCTTCATTTAATAAACCTATATCAGTGGTAGTAAGGTTAAAAATCTCATCTACAATTCTAGTGTAATTATTTAGTCTTCTCATTGCTTCAATTCCCCATCCTGTCCAGGAAGGGAACCATGACCATGCCATGTCACCTTCAGTGAACAGCTCTCTTTTGAACACTAAAGGGTATTCTGGACTTTGATCTGGTCGCACTGTATCTTTGCGAACAGCCAAAGCAGGTACTAACTTCCCAATGTAACATGTACCTGTAACATTAGTAGGAAGCCAGGCGTAAGCTTTATTTCCACATATATAATATAACCCTCTACGTATGGACGGTATGCCTGCTCCTAAAAAACTGGAAGCAATAACATGGAATCTCAGGAAACCGATATTTTCACATATTGGGAACTGTGAGCAATTTGTACTATAAAGGGTTCTATTTAGTTCTGGATCTGGGATATAATAATATTGACCATAGTTTCCTCCATAAACTGTAATTTTTGCTCCAGTGCAATCTGAATTGCCCAACCGTCTACATTTAGTGTTAAACGGGCATGTAATGTTTAAACAAATCTGTGGAGTGTTTATCTGTTTCGAAACCATCAAAGTTACTGATCTGTGCTCATTAGCTGTGGAGACTATGTATGAGCCATTTATTCTGGTCCTGTTTAGATCAGTGAAATTGAGAGGCATTGCTATCATGGGTATTGTTCCTGTTTGGGGATGCAAATGAGAACACACCCAGCAGTTACTAGCGTTGCTATGGGTTGCATACAATTTTAACATTTGGATGAAAGGGTTATTTTTCCATGTCTCAGTTCTCACAAACAACAAAAAGAAAAGAAACATTATCATCTTTTTTTCAAAGGATATCATCACTTCAGGATTTTCTTGCAGTGACTGGCGTGAATCCAGGTGGGCTTTCCTTCCAACTTGACAGCAGAACTGGTTGTCAAAAGCACCAAATGTGGTCCGTCAACTTTTGGTTCTAGTGGCTTTCTGACGTGTCGCTTGACCACCACCCAGTCACCTGGTTGGATTCTGTGAATACCTGAAACAGAATCTGGGTCGGGGATAGATTTATAAACACCTTCATGTATTTTATTCAATGTTCTTTGCAAAATCTGAACATATTCTAACAGATTAGAGTGAGAAGCCTGCAACTGTTGGGGAAAATATAGCCCTGTTTTGGGTTGCCCTCCAAATAAAATCTCATAGGGGGACAGCCCATGTGGTTGTTTAGGGGTAGTTCTTACAGAATATAGGGCTAATGGCAAAGCTTCCACCCATCCTTTTCCTGTATCTGCTTTAATTTTTGCACATCTGTTTTTCAAAATTCCATTAAGTCTCTCAACTTTACCACTACTTTGTGGATGATAAGGTGTATGGAAAGCTTGCGGTATGTGAAGTGCTTCCATTACCTCTTTCATTACTTCCCCAGTAAAATGGGTTCCTCTGTCACTCTCAATAGTTTCAGGAACTCCATATCTACAAACTATTTCATTCAAAATTTTCTTTGCTGTTGTTTTTGCATTTGCTTTGGCTACTGGCCAGCTCTCGGGCCAACCTGAAAACATGTCAACACACACTAAAGCAAACTCATAGGTGCCTATTCTGGGCATTTGAATGTAGTCTATTTGAATTCTTTGGAAAGGGAAATCTGGCTTTGGAGAATGCCTTTGGGGAACATGAACAGGCCTCCCTGCATTGTACAGAGCACAAGTGAGACATGAAGCACAAAACCTGGCTGCAAATGCACTAAATCCAGGTGCTATCCAATAGCAGTCAGTAAGTGCCACCATCGCGCCCTTAGCAAGATGACTGACGCCATGTGCCAGCTGTGCTAAAACTGGGTACAAACTCCTGGGTAGACACCACCTGTTGTCAGCACTCCACAGGCCCTGCTGATTTTGGGTAGCATTACATTTGATCCACTTATCCTTCTCTTCATCAGGGGCCTGGTTCTGCAACTGAGTTAGAGTTTCTACATCCCACTGCTCTTGATGAGGGGAATCTGTCCCCGCTACCTGGGCGACCCCTACAGTGGATGTGACTCCAAATGCCATAAGGGCAGCATCCTTTGCCGCTTGGTCCGCTAAAGCATTTCCTCTGGCTGTCATGTCACTTCCCCTTGCATGCCCTTTTACCTTCAAGATGGCAACTTCTGCTGGTTTCTGAAAGGTCTCAAATAGCCGCTCTATGAGTTTTGCATGTCTCACTGGCTTCCCTGCACTAGTCAGAAAGTGCCGTGCTTTCCAGATAGGCCCATAATCATTCCAAATGCATATCTGCTGTCAGTGTAAACATTTCCCCTTTGATTCTCTAGGAGATGACATGCTTTGACTACAGCACACAACTCTGCTTCCTGTGCTGACATCTGGGGTTTCAATGCTTCCTGATGTAAAATGGTGTCTGTAGTGGTTACAGCAAACCCTGTGTGTGGCTGACCATCGTCAGTGTAAAATCTGGAACCATCTACGAATAAGTGTGTGTCACAATCTGATAAGGGCTCATCTTTTGCTGGTGTGACAGAGGCCCTTTCTACCTCCATAAGAGCCATACAATCATGAGAAAAACTCTCAGGTTCTACATCAGTACCATTTGTTGCATCTTCCTCATCAATTATAGAAAGAAGAGTAGCCGGATTTAAAGTAACACATCGTTTGATTGTTAAATTCGATGGAGCAAAAAGAGCAGACTGGTACTTGTCAAATCTACTGGCAGACACATGTCTAGTATTTACTTGATTCATGATTTCCTGTACTGCATGTGGCACATACAGGATCAGAGCAGAATCTAGTACAAGCTCCGTTACTTTGTCTAGCAGCAAAATGCAGGCTGCTATGGCTCGCATACAACTGGGGGAGCCTTTGATGACAGGGTCTAATGAGGCTGATACATACATCACAGGCCTCTGTTTGTCTCCATGTAGCTGGGTGAGTACACCTGCAGCAAATCCATTGACTTCATGACAGAACAACGAGAAAGTCTTAGTATAGTCAGGAAGTCCAATGGCGGGAGCTTCAGACAAAATTTTAATAAGCTCCTTCATCTGCAATTCATTGTCCCATGTGAGTTTGAAAGGGTTTCTAGTGGTAGCCTCATATAGAGGAGCCATAAGTTCTGATGCATTTGGAATCCAGTCCCTACAATATCCCACTAACCCCAGGAAGGCACGTAGTTGCCGGACATTTCTTGGCTTTTCAAAGTTTTGTAGAGTTTTAACTCGATCTGGGGTTAGGTGACGGATTCCATGTGAAATGCAGTGACCCAGGAAGATCACTTTCTCTTGGCAGTATTGTAGCTTATCTTTGCTAACTTTGTTGTTACTGTTATAGAGAAACATGAGAAGGCTTACTGTTTCTCTGCTACAAATGTCCTTTGTATCAGAACAAATAAGTAAATCGTCTATGTACTGAAGCAAAACTGTGTTTGGGTGTGAGGGGGACCATTGGTCCAATACTTGCTTTAACGCAGTATTATATTCAGAGGGGCTACTCACACAGCCTTGGGGCAATCTTGTCCATGCTAACTTTTGGGCATCATGGGTAAATGAAAAAAGGTGCCAGCAATCTGGGTGCAGGGGCACCGAAAAGAAAGCATTTGCAAGATCAATCACTGTAAAGCAGGTGCTGGAGGCAGGTATTCCACTTAGTAAAGTGCGGGGGTTGGGCACGATCGGGGTATCTGCCTCTATTATATTGTTAATGGCTCTCAAATCATGCACCATGCGATATGTCACCTGCCCACCCTTCTTGTCTGGCTTCTTTGCAATTGGGAACAGGGGTGTATTGACCTGGGACTTAATTGGTACAACAACCCCTGCTGCTTTCAGTTGAGTGATTTGATCCTTTATCCCCTCAGTCTGAGCAATACTCAGTGGGTACTGTTTAATCTGTGGGAGATGGGCTCCTGGTTTAATTTTTATCATGACTGGGGTGCAATCCAGCAGACCTACATCATATTTGCTGGTGGCCCATAATTCAATGGGAATCACTTTCAATTCTGGTGGAAATGGCAGAGTGGAGTCTTGGATTAAAAATACTCCACAGGCAGAATTTAAAACTTCTCCTGATAGACTACTGACCACTTGGACTCCTGTAGGAGTGTAGTCTATGTTTGCTAGAATTTGGTTCAAAATGTCAGCTCCCAAAAGATTGGTAGGAACTGTGTCTGAAACTAACACTTTAGTGACAATTTCTGTTTGCTGTCCTAGCCTGAGTTTAAGTGGCTTGGACTCAACCAAATCAGTAGAGGTCCCGGTTAGGCCAACACCAGAGATAACATTTGTAGATAATAATCCTGGAGGTAAGTCCTCTAGATTAAAAACACTTCGGCTTGCACCAGTATCAATTAAACAGGTTAATTCTGTTTCTCCTCCAGGATAGGGGAGTTCTTGTAAAAATACTTTTACTCTGGCCTCGGGACCATTGTCTCCCCTATTTAACATGATTGATACTGGCATGCCATTTTCCTATGCCTGATCCACTGCTTTTGGCAGAGAACTGGGATCAGCATGAGGGGCCTCTAAGCTCTTTTCTAGTCTACGGTCAGGAAGATGGCAGAATTTGGCTATGTGTCCTTCCCCATCACAATTGTAGCATATAATTGGTCCCCGATTGCCATGATTTCTGAAATTGCCTTTGCCTCTACCTCTTCCTTTTCCTCTCTGCTTCCCCATGTACATTACCTTGGGTTTGCTGTCTTTTTGGTTAATCCTGTTTTCTATGGACAACAGGATAGGCAGGACGTCTCGAATAGACATATTGCCTGCCTCAGGCCTTGCTGTGAACAACTTTTCTTTCAACTGGGGTATTAAACCATCAAGAAACCTTTGTTTCACCAGTTGTGTAGATGGACTTGCAGTTTCTCCCGCCTTCTCTTCCTCTATTTTAATGCCTGCTTCCTCAGCCATATCACTTAACCGCCTCCAATAAGCCCCTGCTGCTTCCTCTTTCCCTTGCTTAGCATTCATAAATTCAGCATGTCTGGTTTGTCCATATATTTGGGGCAATTTTTCCTTCAATTTCTCACAAACCTCCCGTCCACTAACCATCTTACCTAGATTTTTGACGTCTACACCACATTCTTTAAGTATATAGCCAGACATGTTGCTTCCCACTGCTTTAATAAGAAGCTGATGAATGTCAGTAGCAGAAGCCTCATATGCTTCCTGTGCAGCACTAAGTTTGTTTGCAAACCCAATTGGATTCTTTCTAGGATCTCCCAATCCTTCTAATATGGCTCTCATATCTTGGGGACTAAAAGGTACATGCCATTTAATTTGAGACTTACTGTCAACAGCATCACCTTCAAAAACTAATTGGGTTCTGACAGGATAAACTGCAACAGATTTCTCTATGCCAGGGGCAGAAGGGCTGGCATCTCCCTTCCTTCTCTCTTCATCTTGCTGCCACAATTTGGAAATTATGGTTTGCTCTGGAAGTTCAGACTCTATCTCTCTTTCTCTGGCCAAAGCCTTAAGTTCAGAGAGATCTAGGTTTGCATATGTGCCTTTTGATTTATGCCAATCATCTGTTTCTAGGATACGAGCCAAATCCCTCTTTGTAGGTTGATATGGGGCTGTTAAACCTCTGCTCTCTACTATATTGCATAGCTCATCTTTTGTGTGTTCCATGTAATCTAATTCTTTTGCTTTTGTGCGTGGACCCCTTAAAGCCAAACTGGCAGCCACATAAGGTGGGGGGTCCTCCTCTACAGAGTCTTCTGGCCAAACGTAGTAAATTTGGGCAGTACTTTTATTAAATATCTCCGTCAAGCCAGTTTGATTCGCTACTTTAGCTTCTGTCTCCCATGTGCAAGCTATTCTCCACGTTCCTTCACTGCACAGTAGTGGGCCATAATCGTGCAGAAAAGTTTGCCATACTTTTAAATCAAAAGTCCCTTCAGATTTTAAAGGTTTAGCTGTTCCCTTTGTCCATTCTACCCATTTATCTAGGGGCTCAGTATAGGCAGAACCGTACCTTCGGTTCATATATTCTCTAGCGCTCATCTTGCGCTGGGCATTTTCTGAAGGCCTCTCTCCCTTCATTCCCTTAATTAATTTAATGCCCATAATGACTGGCCAGTCTTCTCTCTTCTCTACTTGTGCCTATACCCTCTTGCCTCTAAAACAAATAGTACAGCAAATCTGCAGATTTACAAGAATAGTCTCCACTTATCTACGTGGATAGAAGGGGTTTATGACAATAGACAAAACACTCATTAAGAGACCCTCCTCGTCTCTTCTCTTCTCTGTGAGTTTTATCTGACCCTACCATGCGCCTCTGACCCAGGTCGCCCACAAGGAGTCAACGCAGGGAACTGCAGAGGATTTTCCCTATCCACACACAGTCCAACCCGTGAAGGGGGACACAAACACATTCACACACACACACACACGTTACCCAACCAGAAAGGTCCGAGAGTGGTCTGGTTTCCTTGAGAACCGACAGATAGGATACATAGGAAAAGGCAGAAATATAGCAAGCTTAAGGGCAGCTTACCTAGCCGGCATTTGAGGTCTGCGTTTCCCGATGATCCCGATCTAAGCGCGGTTCCTTCTGGAGACTCTGCCAAACTCCTGTTATGACTCGCCAAGACTGATATGACTGATTTCTGATTGGGACTCTAAAACAAAGTTAATACTGCAGCTGCAGGAACAGATTCACAGGACTCAATCACTGTGTTTAAAATGTCCGTTCAGTGAAAAATGTATTATTACATGTTATTTTATACATAGATAAGAAAGGGGTGGTGTGAGATGTTATTAAAAAGTAACAAATAGCAATATGTTATTAAAAGCTAACAAATAGAAATATATTATTAAAAACTAGCGAATAGAACAATTGCAAAAGTTAAACCTTGAAAAGGGAGGGGGGAGTAGAGAGCGTTTAGTAGGAGAAGTGTCTGTGTGTTAGGTGAAGGTTACAGAACACATTTCAACAGTGAGAACAAAATGGATTCTCTTGTGCTTAAATGAACAGTACAATGAATGTCCATGTCATTAGTCAAGAATATGCTCAACCAAACTTCAAATACTTAAAAAGGTATACATTGGAAAGATTAATACTTTACCAGGTCTTTAAGAATTCTGTCAGTTTGAGAAGCAAGTCCCAAAAGAGTCTTCTTTCCACCTTAGAGATAGACCTGTTCAGTCATCCTCAGAGCTCCTCCAGATCTTCCCATAGCTCTCTTCCCATAGCTCTCTTTTCCGGCTATCTGTCTCTCCTTTTATCTCCCCCCAAAAGTGGGTGTGGGTCTCATTACTATGTAATGGATGATGTCATATGACGATGGAGTTTATATGTTACCTTGACAACCAAGACCAACGCCATTTTGAATAATTACCAATTTCAGCCTCCTAGGGGCAGTGTTAGATCAGAAATTACTTTAAATGTGATTAACATGACCCTCTGACCTTAGCTTAGCAAAACATCACTAATTGTCTAATGGTTGACAATCAAGTGTCAATATCCCCAGCCGTCCTGGCGCTTCTTAAAATATATGTGTATGAGAAAATATACCCCACACAATTAACTGGGGTTTTAAAATGCCATGAAAGTTTAGTCAGGATTATTACGATAAGCCTTCCAGTTATTCATGAATGGTTTCCTAAATAAGATACCATACTTGCACCCTATTAATAATAATATATATATATATATATATATATATATATATATATATATATATATATATATATATATATATATATATATATATATATATATATATATATATATATATATATATATATATATAAAACAGGTTTATATAATGTTACCTAATAAAGATACATTGTAAAGATGTATAAAAGAAACATTATTATTTAAAATATATCATTTGTGGATAAGCCCTTTTTGATACATGGTTTGTTCTTGAAAATACTATTTAGTTTTGCAGGCTGTGTAAGTTTGTACCAACTTCCCTTATCTATAAATGTCAAAGACAAAAGATATATAACCTGGGATACTGGTATTTTTACACAGTCTCAAGACATAAAGCAACTTTTGTGACAATTCATGGGCTATGAACTCTGATTCAACTTTAGAGCCAAAATGGCTCCTCTCATGTTCATTTGAAAAATATACAATATAAAGGCTTATATATATATATATATATATATATATATATATATATATATATATATATATATATATATATATATATATATATATATAAATATAAATTCTTTTAACCCCAAATATTCTGACAAAGGACAAAATTTTTTTTTTATAAAAATCCAGCATGCATGAGGACAAAAGGGACATTCACAGCATATTACAATCAAGGTAATTAGGGAATGAGGAAAGAAATACAATATATTAACAAACATTAAATACAATAAAATGTGATGTTAAAGGATAAAAATTTTACCTTAATATACTCTTTCTGCAGGACCTGGATGATGGCAGAACAGGTCTCTGGGATAATGATCCCCAGAGCCTGGGGGGAGATGCCTGTCAGGAACTTGAGGTTCTGCAGGCTTCTCCCCGTCACCAAGTACCGCAGGGTGGCAACTAGCCTCTGCTCCGCAGTGATGGCTTGCCTCATGCAGGTATCCTGCCTGCTGATATAAGGGGTCAGCAAAGCCAACAAATGGTGAAAAACGGGGTCCGTCATCTGGAGAAAGTTCCTGAAATCGTCAGGATTATTCTCATGGATCTCACGGAGCAAAGGCATGTGACAGAATTGGTCACGCTGGAGCAACCAATTCTTGGTCCATGAACTCCTCCTCGCCCTGTTCATGGACTGGGCTTGTGTCAAAGTAAGAACTCCAACACCAAGCCCCCACACAGCACAAACTCTACAATGAGTATGTACACGCAACATGGCTAGAAAACGGTCAGCTGGTCAGAACGAAGTAACAGAAGGCATTGAAGAACAGCAAGGCCTGTGAAGACCTGAAAATCAGCAGCGAACGGACAAGAACACAATGACAAATCAATGGGAACTCGCTGCACGCACTGAAGACCAGATACAAACCCACAAGCACAAACTGAACAGCAGAAATACGATCTGAAAACCACGAGTCTGAAAAAGCGCGAATCGTCTCTCACCAAACTTTTACTAACACAAGATTAGCAAAAGGAGCCGAAAAGGTGCTGCGCTTGGTATTGAACTGCCCTTTTATAGTCTCAACGTACGTGGTGTACGTCACCGCGTTCTTGGCGTTCAGAAATTCCGACAACTTTGTGTGACCATATGTATGCAAGACAAGTTTGAGCCAACATCTGTCTGAAAAAATCCATGGATTTTGTTGTCGGAATGTCCGATCAATGTCCGACCGTGTGTACAGGGCATAAGGGGACCCCCCCAGGCACGATATTTAACCAGTTGGCGACCGGGCCATAGCCGAATGACGGCTACATCATGGTCGGATAACTCTGGGAGGGTGCACACCCGGGAATGTCACGGATCAGTGTAAAGGGCCAGTCCCAGCAATCCTTTACCACGTGATCACTGTCAACAAACCAGCGTCATGTCTGGTTCTGTCCTTCCTCACACCGATTGTGTGAGGAGAGGAGAGTGAAGATGCAGCATGAGGCTGCTTGAGAGAGGAGTAGTGCCCCATCAGTGCCAAGGAGTGCCCCATCAGTGCTCAGCAGTGCCCCAGCAGTGCCAAGGAGTACCCCATCAAAGCTTAACAGTGTCCATCAGAGCCTAGCAGTGCCAGGAGTGCTCCATCAGTGCCCAGCAGTGCCAAGGAGTGCCCCATCAGTGCCAAGGAGTGCCACATCAGTGCCCTGGAGTGCCACATCAGTGCCCTGGAGTGCCCCCTCAGTGCCAAGGAGTGCCACATCAGTGCCCCAGCAGTGCCACATCAGTGCCCAGGAGTGCCACATCTGTGCCCCAGCAGTGCTTTACATTGCCACCAAATTGCTCATGTGTGCCAATACAGTGCCCATCAGTAAGTTCTTATCAGTGCCACCCTATCAGTGGATCCCCATCAGCGCCCGTCAGTGCTGTAAAAATTTGTAAAAAATACATAGAAAAATGCATTTTCATTTTCTTTCCACATTTTTCAAAAACTTGTGGAAAAAAATAACATGTTCAATAAAACTGATTATGTCTCCTAGAATATATGTTGGGGTGTTTTCTTTCCAAAATTGGGTCAAATTTCTATTGTCCTGGTACTCCAGGACCTTTAAAAGTGTGATAGGTTGTCAGGAAATTATATGTGAAATTTATGTCCCTAGAACACCTGACGGTGCTCCCTACTAAAAGAGGGTCATTTGGGGGGTATTTGTACTGCCCTGGCTTGTTAGTGTCTCAAGAAATGAGAGATAGGCTGTCAGTACATCAGGTGTGATTGATTTTCAATGATTGACACCATAGCTTGTAGACTCTATGGTCACACAGACCAAATAATAGACACAGATTTTGGTTATTTTTACCAAAGATATGTAGCAGTATAAATTTTGGCCAAAATTTATAAAGAAAAATTGCTAATTTGCAAAAATTTTATAACAGAAACAAAGAAAAATGCATTTTTTTTACAAAATGTTAGGTCTTTTTGTGAGCACAAGTGGTTAAAGGAATATTTAATTTTTATTGTCTAACTTTAAGCATCATTAAAATCACTGCTCCTTTAAAAACGATTGATTTAAAAACTTTTTTTTGCACTGATACATGTTCCCCAGCACCCAGGTCCCCATACACTTTTTATGGCAATAACCTTCTTCCAAAGCACTGGTACTAAGATGCTGACAGGCACTGGGTTCTTCTGTACTCTGGGTGTAGAAGAGGAGGTGCTGTCAAGTGAGGCTAATGTGCCACATGCAAGTAGGTGCTTGGGCCCTTTTTCATAAACCTGGAAGATAAATATTAGTAAAAACAGAAACAAAGTTATTTTTTAAAGACTGAACTCTTTATGTGTTTATATTTTATACCTTTGTGTATGATACATTGGTTAGCAGTCCATTTGGAAGAGGGAGTACCTTTGCTTGTCCCCCATAGGGGAACAGGTAAGTGTCACATAAGCTTCTCTTGCCTGCACTCCCATCTGAGTATCAGGAGTACTGAAGAGCCCTGTGTCTGTCAGCACTTGGGCATTAGTGTTTTGGGAGGGGACACTAATTTTTCAACATCCCAATGCTGAAGGGCATAATATTAGCATAGTAGGAAGGTTCATACAAAAAAAAAATAATCAAAGAACTGCATCAATCACTGCCATAACTCAACTATGTAAATTTTATCTACAACCAGGTTGAGAGAATTTCAATGGAATGTGCAATGATGGTACCATTTACCCTTTTTATATAGGGTAAATGCTACAGGGAAACAATCTATTGAAGAAAAGATGTCAGGGAATGTCCTTTTCAAGAATGCCCATTAATTTTTCTTCGTACATTGTGGAAGTGTTATCTAAATAATTTTGGCCAAGAGTGGGTCGAATTGGCCATTGGACCTTTTATAAATTATACTTTTCAATAGGGACCTCTGATCCCAACTATGAAACTGATCATCCCTTGTGTTATAGATCATAAAGCCATGGCTACAGCTACATCTTTCCTATGCAGTGAAAAGATGATCGCTTTGTGGGTGCAAGTCATTTTTTAGAAAGTTGTTGCTAGAGTTCCCAATGGAAGAGAAGTAGGAACATGACAAAGGTTACAACATTTCCCCACTTTAACTAAAAAGTTAAAATTTGCAAAGACCAATGTCAAAATGGGCATCAACTAGGGATAAGCTTAAAGTGGTTCTCAAGGTTTTTTACCTTCATGCATTCTATATATGAAGGTAAAAAACTTTCTCTGTGCAGCAGTCCCCCCAGCACCCCTAATACTTAAGCCCAATCACGATCCAACAATGTACATGAGAGCCTCTGCTCAGCATTAACTCTTGCTCCTCATTGGCTAATAAGTCAATGAGGAGAGAGAGGGGGCAAGGCCAAGCCATGGCTCTGTGTATGAATGGACATGCAGAGCCTAGGCTCAGGAGCAAGCCTGTTTGGGTGCTACTTTTGCAAGCTGTCTGTTCTGGGGGCAGTCAGCAGGTGGGAGGAGCCATGAGTTCCTGCAGGGGACCTGAGAAGAGGAGGATCAGGGCTGCTCTATGCAAAACCACTGCACAGAGCAGGTAAGTGTAACATGTTATTTTTAAAAAATAAAATAAAAACCTTTAATATCACTCTAATGTTTGGCCCAAAGACAAGTTTGGATCGACCTTGGCTGCTTGTGTGTTTGGATGGAGTTCCCTATTCAAATCCTTAGCAGGTCCAAAGAGGTTTTTTTAGCATGTTTAGCAAAAATGAAGCTTACAGGAACATGTGAATTACCATAATTTAAGTTGTTTTTTTTTTTCTTTGTAAATTTTACTTTTGCTACACTACTTTGTTTTACATGATAGAAATGTGCCCCTTCACAGGGAGGTTTAGAGGAACCCTTAAATAGATTTATTTTTCTTTAAAGGAGTGCAATTTTAATGATGCACTTTTTGCATTTTTAAATTCACTGCTCCCAGCAAAACAGTATTTAGATTTTTTAAATGTATTATTGCATTACAAAATGTCCCCTGAGGCAGTGCCTAGCCATGTACTTTTTCCCAATCCCTTGCTATTAGCCCCAAAAAATGGAGAAAACTGATCTGATATGATTCCATTCCCATTGCCTTCAATGGGGTTTGGATTCCACATCTGAACTTTTTATACAGTCAAATAACCACTGCGAACAGAACCCAGGTTTGAATATACTGTAGGTGTAACTAGCTTGCATATGAGATAATTTTTAGATGCTTCTGAACGGCATCTTACTTCCTTATGATTTTAATCAAACTTTTGTATTCATATTGACATATATGGCAGATGCATACAGGTGTATGTGTTCATAAGCCCTAATGTAAGAGTGCATGTGTGGCTCTCAAGAAACATAGGCCTGGTCCTCGGGACTCTATGTGTGTCTTTCATATGTGTACAAACATATTAATAAAATCTGTAATAAATTGGTGTTACAACTCTTTAATCTGATTGGTCTTTATTTCTTATCATTTAGTTCATTGTTCCAACACATTGGATAGTGATAGCATTTATGAGGTCATGTCTTACTTTACTACCAAGCAATGTCATATTTATGTTGAAAACAGCTGGGTATTGCTTATCTAAATGAACATCACTAGCCCATGATGCCTTGGATCAGTACTTAGGTGTTGCAGAAGTGTCCTTTTAGCGTAGCCTCCCCCCCCCCCCCCCCCGACAGCGCAGGAGTTTCCACTTTCACACAGTCATAGCAACTAATTACAGTCCAACTTATACTGGTTTGACTTCAGTAAAATTAATTCAGATTGGATGCTACCTGTTAGTGAACATCGCACTAATGTGCTTTGCATCTAGCACTGTTTTTAAATTAAGTCAAATAGTTTTTACAAAGTGGTTTGAAAAAATGGCCGCCGGGCACCCATTAACATTAGAGCGGGCTTCTGGAAAATGGTCGCCGTGCGCCCATTACAAGGGGACTATATATATAAGCATTGGCTTTCTATCCCCTGTTATCCTCTGAAGAAGTCACGTGACGTGACGATATGCATTAGGATTGGAGCACGGGACGCTGCCACAGACAAACAACAGGAGACGAGCTCGGCGCTCGTAGTTACTACACACTGCAGCATTGTTTTAAATGTAAGTTGATTGGACTTGTTTTATTAAATAAATATACCTTTTATATGGGATCACGCTATGTGCGTCTCTTTCCCCCTCACACTGTACATCACTACTCTACCTGACGAACACTGAGGAGAGAGGCACAGGGACATATTCCAGTTTCCAGGCACAGGGACAGATTCCAGATTGGTGATACCCCTGGAGGCATACGAGCTCGGCGCTCGTGGATTGATGCCCACACTCACTTCATGAAAGTGAGTGCAACCTCCCTCCATTTGTGTCTTGCCCCCCCTCCACTGTGGTCATCACAGAGTTATTTTACATGCTGTATACTTTTTATTTTTTATATTTCGCTTGGCATGTTCATCTTTGTCACTACCTTATACACGGAACGTCTACACCTGCGGGTCATTTGCAACACAGGCTGTACACCTTACAGCTGTAAGGTAAGCGGCTTGCAAACACGGAGGTGTCCTCACTGAAGATCCCCCTTCCCTTCACGATTGGAATTGTTTTGTGTCTCTCATCACGAGTTTTTGTTTTTTGGACTGGATGATAGAACTAATATTCATGTTTGTCCTAGGGATTTGTCACTTGTAGTTCACCAGGAGTTGGCACGTTTTAGCTAATGGGGCACTAGCCCATATATATATATATTTTTTTTTTTTTTTTTGCATTGTGTCATTATTCATCCTATTTGTGTTAGTATATGCATTTTTGCTTTGCTATATTCAAGCAGTGACTGTTTCACAATTACCTTTATATATTAGGCTTTGTCTGCCTGCAACATTATAGTCATGTTGATCAGCTACGTTGCACTGCACTGCATCCCCACCATGTTCTTTTAGCATGTAGGATCCATTCATGCATTGGCCCGTTTCTGCTTTTTTAGTTCACTTTGCCACTGTATTCATCTTTGTAGCTCCCCCCCCCCCTTCATCACAGCGCAACTACCATCTTCCCCCACTAGTTGCTATGACTATTTGCGTTATTTTCAGTGAGCTCTTTGCCCTATTCATTGTTTCACTGAATAATACAATTAAAAATAGGTACACTGGAGGGGCGTGGCTAACCGCCTAGCATGATGGACGTCTGAACCTCAGCTCCTGCACCGACCGGACCGTTTAACAGAGACATCACCGCTCAGACAGCTCCTATCAAGTTATAAACCTACAGGGACACTACCTCAGGACCCAGCCATGTCACACCTAAGCCACAAAAGAAAATAATACAGGCCGCCGAAGAAACTGACAGATTTCTTCACACAGCCGCCAGGCACAGAAATCCAAGATGGCCCTGCACAAGAACCATCTGCTTACACAGACCTCCCTGATGCAGATGAAAATGAAATTGTATCTCAGCAACACTCCTAATGCCCCATACACACGAGCGGAATTTCCTTCGGAAAATACTTGGATGGTTTTTCCGATGGAATTCCGCCCAAGCTTGGCTTGCATACACACGGTCACACAAAAGTTCTCTGAACTTTCGGCCATCAAGAACGCGGTGACGTACAACACTACGACAAGCCGAGAAAATGAAGTTCAATGCTTCCGAGCATGTGTCGAATTGTTTTCAAGCATGCGTGTTTTTTTGCGTGTCGGAATTGCATACAGACGAATGGAATTTCCGTCAAGAACTTTTTCCGTCGGAATAATAGAGAACCAGCTCTCAATCTTTTGCTGGCGGAAATTCAGACAGAAAAAGTTGGATGGAGCATACACACGGTCAGAATATCCAACCAAAAGCTCCCATCACACTTTTTTTTACGGAAATTCCGACCGTGTGTATGCAGCATTAGAATCATCTTTATCCTATCCATCAACCTCAGCCTGTAACAGCTGAGCAAAAGCGAGGATGAGACTGGATTGTGCTGGAATCGGCGCTGCAGTAAGCTCTGCATCTCTCATTACCTCACCTCAGCCATCTGCCATAGCAGCTTTCCCCACATCTGGCCAACCTGTATTAGACACTACCATGAAGGAGATGCTCATCTCCTTACAAAACTCCCTCCATAATGAGATAGCAACCATGTTTAATAAATTCTCATCTCATGTACATCTTATGGGAAACAAAATTCACCATATTGAAAATCGCATAGGTGATATGGCTGACACTGTGAATGATCTTGTGGAAGTGCAAGACCATACCCATGATGAACAACAATGGATTAAAGCCAAAATGGCGGACCTCGAGGACAGGTCCCGTTGTAATAACATTAAAATCAGAGGCATACCCGAAACCATTTTACCATATGACCTTAACGCATATGCCAGAATGCTGATCTCCACTGTTCTACCTGACCTGTCACCAATGGAGATCATAATAGACCGCATCCACCGTATTCCCAAACCGCCACACCTCACGGCGGATATACCCAGGGATGTATTAACGAGGGTCCATTTCTTCCACACAAAGGATCAACTCCTATTCAAAACTAGACACCTGGGTAAACTCCCAGCGCTATTCAACACCCTGCAGCTCTTTGTAGATCTGTCACAATACACCCGCCAGTTATGAAGACAACTGAACACCATAACCAAGCCGCTAAACAATCACAAAATCCCATACCAATGGGGATTCCCTACTGTGACAGACTCACCCAGGATAGAGGCGTTTGGAGGGGACTGAATGCAATCCTCTTGCCGACCGATTATGGGCCCTGGCATTTGGGGGAATGGTGCTCTTTGTGAGCTGTATGCCTGGGGACTCTTGAGGTGGTATTACTGTGGATTCGGGTCCTGGTCCCCCAGGACACACAGACTCTGGGGACCCTGTGTATGCCATATGGGAAATGGTGACTTGGAGGGTATGTCTTGGATTGCTTAAAATGGGACAGTAATATTTATTCCCAATATCTCCCAGGATATATGTAAAGACTATTATTGGTTTGTTTAATTCTGAACTCAACATGTTAATTGAGTGAGCTGATCACATTAGCCTCCAGGACTGGCTAGGAGACGAACAGTCTACTCCTACTATAGTTGTTGATGACTAGGCTGAGGAGGGGGATTCCTCCAGCAGCCCCCCTGCTGATAAGACTGATTCATACTGTTGGGACACATACTGTGAGGAGATGCTGGTGTCATCAACTCCAACTACCTGTCTTGTTGTCTGCTATAATGTGTTTAATGTAAATGAGTCTAGTCTAGCTTACCACGGGTTCTAAGGGTATTCCACACATTGTTGTTTGTTCTAATTAACCCTGTGTTGATGTTTATGGTAATGTGTATTGAATAGTCACCTAGTCTGGGTAAATGATTTAGTAAACTAGCTCATGTTAATTAGGTTACAGATGTATTGTTAGAGGAGGTTCCAACGGCATATAAAGTCTTGTAATTTTGATTCTAAATAAAATAGTCCATGTTAGCATCTAAGCAAGTCTCGCCTTGTTTTGTGCTTATGAGCGATTGGAATATCTGATATCTGTATCTAGACTGGGAGGAAGTGGTATACTGACGGAAACACTCAAGCGGAGTGTGGGACGTTCCCTTACACCTACCAAAATCATTGTCACCAAAAATGGAGTTAAATATATCATCACCATGGTCCAAGAAGGTATCAAACTTCTTAAACTATGGGACATTATCCCAGAAATTTCTGAAGCAACAATCCCTACCCACAAAGGGTCCGCCCAAACCTTCTATGATAAACAACCATCTAGTGCGCGCTAAATCAGCCTTGATTGGCGATACCAATTCAAATCTAAATACCATGTCATTCGGTCGGATGCCTTGCTCATTGCAGTTTAAACCACAAACTTTCACCCCACTCAGTTAACACAGCCTGGTGTTAATAGGCTGTCTGAAGCAGTAATTACAATACGTTTTTCGTACTGTTCTGTTAGATTTCTTATGCATTGTATTGATCTTTCTTCTTCCTCTCACCCTTACCTCATTGTGATCACCTCCACCCTCGAGAGTCCCTGATTGCAGCAATTCCAGAATCTCACTCCACTGAACCTTACGGGGCCACACAACAATCTCTTCCAGTCGTGAGTATTACCTATTTTGCTAACACTAACACACAACACGATGCCAAACTTTCTTTTGCTTAACGTTAAAGGGCTTAACCACCCAGCCAAAAGATCCTCCATGTGGAGAACAGCCAAAGAATCTAAATGTGACGTCCTATGTCTCCAAGAGACACACTTTAATCGCCAGTTTACCCACATTTTTAAAGCTTCAGGCCCGAATAAGAAAAATGGGGTCATGATAGCAATCAAAAATTCCCTCGCCTTCACACTACATAATAGCATGATAGATGAAGATGGGCGTTTTCTGGTATTGCACTGTACCCTGGACAAAACTAAATATACCATTGTCAATGTATACACCCCCAACACTGGCCAAATTAGATTTCTATCCAAACTAATGAAAAAACTTGAAAAATTTTGCCAAGGATGTTTTATTGTTTGTGGTGACTTCAATATAGTATCAGATAACAATTTGGATACATCATCCTGTACTTCCTGTACTTCCAGACTCACATATCCTATGGGCTCCTTCATACGGAACAACAACTTATATGACATCTGGAGATGTCATCCTTCCACAGACCTACCTGTCTTGTTGTCTGCTATAATGTGTTGAATGTAAATGAGTCTAGTCTAGCTTGCCACAGGTTCTAAGGGTATTTCACACATTGTTGTTTGTTCTAATTAACCCTATGTTGATGTATATGGTAATGTGTATTGAATAGTCACCTAGTCTGGGTAAATGATTTAGTAAACTAGCTCATGTTAATTAGGTTACAGTTGTATTGATAGAGGAGGTTCCAACGGCATATAAAGTCTTGTAATTTTGATTCTAAATAAAATAGTCCATGTTAGCATCTAAGCAAGTCTCGCCTTGTTTTGTGCTTATGAGCGGTGGGATTTTTTGATATCTGTATCTAGACTGGGAGGAAGTGGTATACTGACGGAAACACTCAAGCGGAGTGTGGGACGTTCCGTTACATTGGTGGCAAGCAGCGGGACGCTTCCTGCAGTCTGGGACATCCAAGCTTTCACCTGGATCCAAGGTCCGGATAGCAGGAGAGGAGAGGTACAGATACCAGCCACCATGAAAGAGGAATTCAGAAGGAGGTTGCGCGAGATGCAGAAACAGCACAGAGGACCGGTATCAGAGCAGGTCCTGCTGGGATGGTTTGTTTCTATCCACTGTGAACTCTGGAAAGAAGCGCTAGCCCGTGAGCAGCGACACCAGGGAAAAGTTCTCCCCTCCATCGAGGAAAGGTACTGGTCGCAGTATGGATTGCGGGTTCTGTTTTTGGGAGAAAAACCGGACAAGCAGCAGACAGCAAAATTAAGCAGGCTGGTCTGGACAGAGATGCGGCTGGATAAGAGCTACAGAGCCCTCCGGTGGCATGTATCCCAAGCATGCCCTTGGATAGCAGATGACAGCCCAATGGAAGGCTTTGGCTACGGCGGCCTGGGACTGTTGTATGTGAAGCTGACAGGGGACCCAAACTTTGGGAGTGATTTGGAGTGGTGGTTGGATGAAATAATGGATTACAGAGAACAGCTACTGAATTTTTCGGAAGTGCACTGGGCACTGGAAGATATAGAGTTTCTGGCCGTTCAGGAATGGGAGCTGGAGATCGCCTACAGACGGCTGCTAGACTCTGCTCAGCATGAGGGCTGGGCTCCCTTTGCCTGGGACTATCAGGAAATACCAGGTGACAACTCTGAAATTCTGGCTGAAGAGTAGGGATGAGCTTCGAGTTTGAGTCATACTCATGTTCGACTCGAACATTGGCTATTCGCAAGTTCGCCGAACAGCGAACAATTTGGGGTGTTCGTGGCAAATTCGAATGCCGTGGAACACCCTTTAAAAGTCTATGGGAGAAATCAAAAGTGCTAATTTTAAAGGCTTATATGCAAGTTATTGTCGTAAAAAGTGTTTGGGAACCCGGGCCCTGCCCCAGGGGACATGGATCAATGCAAAAAAAAGTTTTCAAAACAGCCGTTTTTTCAGGAGCAGTGATTTTAATAATGCTTAAAGTCAAACAATAAAAGTGTAATATCCCTTTAAATTTCGTAGCTGGGGGGTGTCTATAGTATGCCTGTAAAGGGGCGCATGTTTCCCGTGTTTAGAACAGCCTGACAGCAAAATGACATTTCGAAGGAAAAAACCCATTTAAACCTACTCGCGGCTATTGCATTGCCGACAATACACATAGAAGTTCATTGATAAAAACGGCATGGGAATTCCCCACAGGGGAACCCCAAACCAAAATGAAAAAAAAAAAATGACGTGGGAGTCCCCCTAAATTCCATACCAGGCCCTTCAGGTCTGGTATGGATTTTAAGGGGAACCCCGCGCCAAAAAAAAAAAAAAACGGCGTGGGGTCCCCCCAAAAATCCATACCAGACCCTTATCCGAGCATGCAACCTGGCAGGCTGCTGGAAAAGAGGGGGGGACGAGAGTGCGCCCCCCCCCTGAACCGTACCAGGCCACCTGCCCTCAACATTGGGAGGGTGCTTTGGGGTAGCCCCCCAAAACACCTTGTCCCCATGTTGATGAGGACAAGGGCCTCATCCCCACAACCCTGGCCGGTGGTTGTGGGGGTTTGCGGGTAGGGGGCTTATCGGAATCTGGAAGCCTTCTTTAACAAGGGGACCCCCAGATCCCGGCCCCCCCTGTGTGAAATGGTAAGGGGGTACTTACCCCTACCATTTCACTAAAAAACTGTCAAAAATGTTAAAAATGACAAGAGACAGTTTTTGACAATTCCTTTATTTAAATGCTTCTTCTTTCTTCTATCTTCCTTCATCTTCTTCTTCTTCTGGTTCTTCTGGTTCTTCCTCCGGCGTTCTCGTCCAGCATCTCCTCCACGGCGTCTTCTATCCTCTTCTCCTCGGGCCGCTCCGCACCCATGGCATGGGGGAAGGCTCCCGCTCTTCTCCATCTTCTTCTTCATCTTCTTCTCTTCTTCCTTCTTCTCTTCTTCTCTTCTTCATTTTCTTCTCCGGGCTGCTCCGCATCCATGCTGGCATGGAGGGAGGCTCCTGCTTTGTGACGGCGTCTCCTCGTCTGAAGGTTCTTAAATAACGGGGGCGGGGCCACCCGGTGACCCCACCCCCCTCTGACGCACGGGACATGATGGGACTTCCCTGTGGCATTCCCCGTGACATCACAGGGAAGTCCCGTCAAGTCACCGTGTGTCAGAGGGGGGCGGGGTCACCGGGTGGCCCCGCCCCCCATTATTTAAGAACCGTCAGACGAGGAGACGCCGTCACACAGCGGGAGCCTCCCTCCATGCCAGCATGGATGCGGAGCGGCCCGGAGAAGAAAATGAAGAAGAGAAGAAGAGAAGAAAAGAAGAGAAGAGTGGGAGCCTCCCCCCATGCCATGGGTGCGGAGCGGCCCAAAGAGAAGATAGAAGATGCCGCGGAGGAGATGCTGGACGAGAACGACGGAGGAAGAACCAGAAGAGCCAGAAGAACCAGAAGAAGAAGATGAAGGAAGATAGAAGAAAGAAGAAGCATTTAAATAAAGGAATTGTCAAAAACTGTCTCTTGTAATTTTTAACATTTTTGACAGTTTTTTAGTGAAATGGTAGGGCTAAGTACCCCCTTACCATTTCACACGGGGGGGACCCCACGCCGTTTTTTTTTTTTTTTTTTTGCGCGGGGTTCCCCTTAAAATCCATACCAGACCTGAAGGGTCTGGTATGGAATTTAGGGGGAACCCCACGTCATTTTTTTTTTTTTAATTTTGATTCGGGGTTCCCCTGTGGGGAATTCCCATGCCGTTTTCCCATCCATGTCCCCTGGGGCAGGACCCAGGTCCCCAAACACTTTTTATGACAATAACTTGCATACAAGCCTTTAAAATTAGCACTTTTGATTATTCATGTTTGTGTCCCATAGATTTTAACGGTGTTCGCATGTTCGAACAAACTTTTTTCCTGTTCGCATGTTCTGGTGCGAACCAAACAGGGGGGTGTTCGGCTCATCCCTACTGAAGAGTCAGCAATGTGGCAGAGTAACAGTGTGCTTTGCCAATCTGGCCCCACAGCTAGGGAGGCGGAGGTCTTATGGCGGATGCAGCAAGTGCTGAGTGACCTTGATGATCCTGTTTCTGCATGGGATGATCTTGGATGGAGGAATGTGCCTGTCCAGCAGCATGCCAGAGAATCGGCAGTGGAAAATCTGAAGATTGCCGTCCCCAAACCTGAAGTGCTGACAATAGGACAGAGCTCTGCTAACCTCTGCCCAGCACTTATAGCATCTTCTGTGTTCCATGGGCAGGAGATGGTGAACCTCTATCCCCAGACACCAGTTGCAGAGACAGGGGATTTGATAGACTTTTCTGCTGAGGAAGAATAATCTGGTGAGGCCCCAGTGGAAAAGCTGGTATTAGGGCCAAACTTCACTGTGCTCTGCCCGGCACCAACAGCAGTATCTGTGGAGTTATAAGGAACTTCCCCAGCTGAAGTGCTGGTCACCAGACAGAGGGGCCAAGACCTCTTCTCCACACCTGTAGCAGTTTCGGAGGCTCAGGGTGAGAAGGTGGCAATCACTTCCCAGCAGCAGATACAGGGGGAGAAGGGAGAGGTGTCCTTCGTCCCTCCCCAACAGTTGGCCAGGATGGAGGAAGCGGTCTTTCCTCCCCAGCAAAGATCCGTGCACCTGGGAGACAGTACCACAGACATGTCGTCCCAGCAGCCAGATGAGGGAATGGAACAGGAGCAGCCGGCTCACCTCCCCAACGGTTAGCCAGAGCAGAGGGTGTGAAGTCCCCAGCAGAAGTGCTGGCAACAGGGCAGAGTGCTACCAACCTCTGCCCAGCACCGGCAACAACTGTGGAGATCCAGGGAGCTGGGGCAGTCAGCCCCTCTCTCTGGTGACAAGCTGATGGAGTGGAGCTGCTACTCCCAGCTGAATCGCTGGTAACAGGGCAGAGTGCTGCTGGCCTCTGCCTAGCACCTGCAGTTTCTTCTCAGCTTCGGGGAATTGGGACAGTGGGCCCCTCTGTCCAGCAACAGGCTATGCCATGGAATGGTAAACACCACCCAGCTGAAGCGCTGATGGCTGGACAGAAAGTCAATGACTTCTGCCCCACACCTACTGCGTTCAACTATTCCTTGCAGCCAAGAAAGGAGATCATGCGGACAGACTATGTGAGTTCACTCTGCCTGACTAACGCATGTCTAGACCAGGTGGAGGTCTGGGACCTTGTTAGTCAACCTTTGATGGAGGAAAAATGTGACAGACTCACCTGGGATAGATGCGTTTGGAGGGGACTGAATGCAAGCCTATTGCCGATCGATTATGGGCCCTGGCATTTGGGGGAATGGTGCTCTTTGTGAGCTGTATGCCTGGGGACTCTTGAGGTGGTATTACTGTGAATTCGGGTCCTGGTCCCCCAGGACACACAGACTCTGGGGACCCTGTGTATGCCATATGGGAAATGGTGACTTGGAGGGTATGTCTTGGATTGCTTAAAATGGGACAGTAATATTTATCCCCAATACCTCCCAGGATATATGTAAAGACTATTATTGGTTTGTTTGATTCTGAACTCAACATGTTAATTGAGTGAGCTGATCACATTAGCCTCCAGGACTGGCTAGGAGACAAACAGTCTACTCCTACTATAGTTGTTGATGACTAGGCTGAGGAGGGGGGATTCCTCCAGCAGCCACCCTGCTGATAAGACTGATTCATACTGTTGGGACACATACTGTGAGGAGATGCTGGTGTCATCAACTCCAACTACCTGTCTTGTTGTCTGCTATAATGTGTTTAATGTAAATGAGTCTAGTCTAGCTTACCACAGGTTCTAAGGGTATTCCACTCATTGTTGTTTGTTCTAATTAACCCTGTGTTGATGTTTATGGTAATGTGTCTTGAATAGTCACCTAGTCTGGGTAAATGATTTAGTAAACTAGCTCATGTTAATTAGGTTACAGTTGTATTGTTAGAGGATATTCCAACGGCATATAAAGTCTTGTAATTTTGATTCTAAATAAAATAGTCCATGTTAGCATCTAAGCAAGTCTTGATTTGTGCTTATGAGCGGTTGGAATATCTGATATCTGTATCTAGACTGGGAGGAAGTGGTATACTGACGGAAACACTCAAGCGGAGTGTGGGACGTTTCGTTACACCTACCAAAATCATTGTCACCAAAAATGGAGTTAAATGTATCATCACCATGGTCCAGGAAGGTATCAAACTTCTCAAACTATGGGACATTATCCCAGACACTTCTGAAGCAACAATCCCTACCCACAAAGGGTCCGCCCAAACCTTCTATGATAAACAACCATCTAGTGCGCGCTAAATCAGCTCTGATTGGTGATACCAATTCAGATCTAAGTACCATGTCATTCGGTCGAATGCCTTTCTCGTTGCAGTTTAAACCACAAACTTTCACCCCACTCAGTTAACACAGCCTGGTGTTAATAGGCTGTCTGAAGCAGTAATTACAATATGTTTTTCGTACTGTTCTGTTAGATTTCTTATGCATTGTATTGATCTTTCTTCTTCCTCTTACCCTTACCTCATTGTGATCACCTCCACCCTCGAGAGTTCCTGATTGCAGCAATTCCAGAATCTCACTCCACTGAACCTTACGGGGCCGCACAACAATCTCTTCCAGTCATGAGTATTACCTATTTTGCTAACACTAACACACAACACAATGCCAAAATTTCTTTTGCTTAACGTTAAAGGGCTTAACCACCCAGCCAAAAGATCCTCCATGTGGAGAACAGCCAAAGAATCTAAATGTGACGTCCTCCATGTGGAGAACAGCCAAAGAATCTAAATGTGACGTCCTATGTCTCCAAGAGACACACTTTAATCGCCAGTTTACCCACATTTTTAAAGCTTCAGGCCTGAATAAGAAAAATGGGGTCATGATAGCTGTTATGCCCCTCACTACATGTGACTGAGGTGTATTCGGGCACACTGTTAACTCCTCTCATACCAATGCATTCCAGTAGGCGCAGAATCCTTTTGAACTTTTATTGATACAAGATAGAGTAAAACTGTAACAGATACAGACAAAATGCAATTAATAAAGATCATACAATTAGTGCCTACCTATCTATCTATCTAGCTGAAGATACAATTAGTAAACATACCGAAGATGGATCCGGATGGCTAACGTAGAGCTTAGCAGCAGATGTGTATGCTTCCATGGTAGGAAAAGATGAAAATGGTGGAGGAAGCTGATGCAAGGCCTGATGGGATTGAAAGTACGGAGGCTTTTATGTACCAAATCTAACCTGCTATACTAAATGACTACATGAAATAGATATAAATAGCGCAGTTATGCAAAATGGTCACTAGATGGCAGCATAGAGCAATCTAATTAAATCAAAAAGTCAATAGGAAAATCACAAGCCTTATTACAGAAGGCATGACACTCCCCGCTTGGTTTCCCACGGATACCACACATCATAGCACTCCGGAGGAGAGTAACAAAATAAGTTCAGAAACAGGTCTGAGGAAAAGTTTAGGCTGGCCTTGCCTAATAACTTTGAGCTCAACTTTCCTGACGTTTCCATCTTCACTGGGAAACACTTGGGTTATCAGACCCAAAGGCCACTCATTTCTCCTCGATTAAGAGTCTTTCATGAGAACGATGGCACCAGGCTGTAAGTTGGGTTTGCTGTCTTGCCACTTGTTCCTGGTCTGTAGATTAGACAAGTATTGTTTCTTCCACTTGTTCCAAAAGGTTTAGCTAACACTTGTACTCTTTTCCATTGACATCTGTATAAGTCCTTTGTGTCTAGATTGACTGGAGGAGCTGTGATCACCTCAACTTTCTGAGTGAGCAAAGTGGAAGGTGTAAGCAAGAAAGGATCTTCAGGATCATTAGGTATAGATGTCAAAGGTCTGGCATTCATTACAGCTGATACTTCAGCTATGAAGGTTGTCAGAGTCTCATGTGTGAGTTTTGAAGCAGTAGCTCTTTGTAAGGACTTCCAAGTGGAGAGTTTGAGGAAGCGCTTGGATCCCAACAGTTGGTTAGAAATTGTTGTATGTAGTGTGGAAACCTGAGGACAGATATCTGAGTCAGATTCAGGTTCTAGCAGTACATATGTCTCCCTTACTGGAGTGGTAGGCGCTGACTTGTACAGGAAGGGTGGTCCTGTGAGCCATGTAGTGTCTTTGAGACGGGATGCTGGTACAGACCTTGTAGCATGATCTGCTGGGTTATGATCAGTTGAGACATAATGCCACTGGGTGGGCTGTGTTGACTTCCTGATTCTTAGGACTCTGTTGTGTACATAGACATAGAATCTCCTACTTTCGCTGTAAATGTAACCCAACACTACCTTGCTGTCTGTGTAAAACTCTGTGTCCTCGAGTTCTAGATCCATCTCAGATGTAATAAGTTCTGCTAGTTCTACTGCTAGTACAGCAGCACACAGTTCCAATCTTGGAATGGTGGTTTCAGGACATGGTGCTAGCTTGGCTTTGCGCATAACAAACCCAATATGAACTTGGCCCTCGATGTCTACTGACTTGAGGTAGGTTACTGCTCCTATTGCTTTAACTGAAGCATCGCAGAATACACATAACTTTGTAGACTGAACCCTTGTGGGAGGAAAGTGGGTGTATGGTCTATGTACGTGTAGGTTGGATAAAGTCTTTAAAGAGTCTCTCCATGTTACCCATAATGTCTCTTTCTCAGGAGGTAGTGGAGAATCCCAATCACATGTGTTTGCAGTAAGCTCTCTAAGCAGAATCTTACCTTGGATGGTAATTGGTGCTGCAAACCCGAGTGGATCATACAGGCTGTTGATGGTGGATAAGACACCTCGCCGTGTGAAGGGCTTTGTCTCTTGGTCAACCTGAAAGGTAAGGGTGTCAGACTTGAGGTCCCAGTTGAGTCCTAGGCTGCGTTGCATAGGAAGGGAGTCTGTAGCTAAGTCCAGATCTTTGAAGTCACTGGCATCTTGGGAAGGGAAGGCCACCATGACGACCTTGCTGTTTGATGCTATCTTATGCAGTCTGAGATTTGAAGAGGCAAGCGTGCTTTGAGTCCTCTTGAGTAGACTTATTGCAGCTTCAGGTGAAGAAAGTGATTTCAGACCATCATCTACATAAAAGTCTCTTTCAATAAACTGTTTAACGTCTTTCTCACCTTCTTGGGCAGATAGCTTAAGTCCATAGATGGCAACAGCAGGAGATGGACTGTTACCAAAAACGTGCACTTTCATGCTGTATTCTGTAATGTTTTTAGTAGGGTCATTGTCTTTGAACCATAGGAATCTCAAGAAGTTCCTGTGTTCTTCCTTGACTTGGAAGCTGTGGAACATTTGCTGAATGTCTGCAACTATGGCAACTGCTTCTTTGCGGAATCTGATGAGAACACCAAGAAGTGTGTTGTTGAGATCTGGTCCCTTTAGGAGGACATCATTTAATGAGACCCCTTGATGCCGTGAGCTGGAGTCAAACACTACCCGGATTTTACCCGACTTCTTGGGGTGGTAGACACCGAAGATTGGTAGGTACCAGCACTCTTCATTGTCTTTTAGAGGTGGGGCTATCTCAGCATGGTCATCCTCAAACATCTTACTCATGAATGAGAAGAAATGCCCTTTCATTTCTGTTTTTCTTTGAAAATTGGATCTGAGGGAAGAAAAGCGTTTCAAAGCTTGTTCTCTGTTGTTAGCAAGACGGGGTCTCTGCGCTTTGAAAGGCAGGGGTGCCACCCAGCTGTTTTCGTTGGTTTTGTAGAATCCCTGTCTCATTATCTCCAAGAAGATATGATCTTCAATAGATGGGCCAATTTTGTGATCTTCTTTAGTCCTTTGGAAAACTGAGCACCCTAAATGATCTCTGTCTTCATGACAAAGAAGATTAGCGGTGTAAGGGTTGGAATGAATTACACTGGCAGGCTTCTCTCTTACAAGGAATCTGTTGGTGCAAGGCTGAAATAGGGATGGACGCCCACCTTCTAGTGTCTTTGTAAAGAGAGAGTTCACGCTGGTTGGTTTGTGAACACTCCCTAGGCATACGTTGCCTATGATGACCCATCCTAGATCTAGCTTCTGGGCATAGGGGGAGTTGTGGGGACCATTGATTTGTTTTCTCACCTTGTGAACTCTGATGATGTCCCTCCCAAGGAGAAACGCTATCTCGGCCTGGGGATCCAGTTCAGGGATGAGATGTGCTATGCCCTTCAGATGTCCGTGATGAAGTGCCACCTCTGGTGTAGGGATCTCCTCTCTATCCGTTGGGAACTGATTACACTCGATTAGAGTTGGCAGAGGCAGGGTTGTCTGACCATCAAAGGATTCGATTTGGTAACCAATGGCTCTTCTCCCAGTTTCTTCACTTACCCCTGTACAAGTCTTAAGTAAGTATGAAGAGCCGGCATCCTTGATTTTGAAAGTGTCAAAGAAGGCTGAGCTGGCGAGTGATCTGTTGCTTTGATCGTCCAGGATCACGTATAGCTTCACTGCTTTTTCTCTGCGACCCATGGGGTAAACTGTGACAAGACAAATCATAGAGCAGGATTTGTTAGACAGACCTTCTCCACAGACTTGGGTGCACCGGGGTGTAACTACAGGAGGTACTGTGTCTTGTTGCTCCCCGCCGTGCTCTTCCACTGTGGGTGAGGGGGTAAGAGTCCATGGCGCTGGCCCTGGATGTAGAGCTGTGTTGTGCTCTGAGCTGTTGCACTCAGAGCAGTTGATGCTCACCTTACAGTCTTTCCCAAGGTGAGAAGTTGATGCGCAGCACCTGTAACAAAGTCTGTTTTCCTTGAGGAAGGTTCTGCGATCTTGGAGAGTCTTTTCTCTAAAACCTCTGCACTTTGACAACGAATGAGGCTTCTTGTGAAGAGGACACTCTCTGCTTGGATCCTGTGTTGGAGATACACTTGTTTTGCGTACTACAACAGGTGCGTCTTTGAAGTTGCGGGTTAGAGCAGGCTTACTTGACCTAGAGTGAGCAGAGTCAGATGATGAGATGTCAAAACTAGGATCATTTTTAACCTTTGCTTGATAGCGAATAAAGTCCACAAAATAAGAGAATGGTGGGAAGGGGACGTTGTGCTTTTGCTTGTATTTGGAGCCGTGAAATCCAGGTTTCTTGAAGGCTGTAAGGTAGCTTTTGCACTATAGAGTTAACGCCACGGGCTGTGTCCAGAAAGGCAAGGCCTGGCAAGTCTCCTTCTGCTTTGGCTATTTGGAGTTCTGTCACTAGGTCACTCAATTCTCTCAGCTTCTGGTAGCCTTTGTTAGGAATCCTGGGAAAGTCCTCTATTCTTTTAAAAAGAGAGTTTTCTATAACTTCTGGGGAACCGTAACATTCATCAACCCTTTCCCATATCATGCTCAGCCCTCTGGCTGGGTAATTAATGTTAATGTCTCTGATTCTCCTTGCATGCTCTGACGACTCATTCCCCAGCCAATTGACTAAGAGATCGGCTTCTTCACTTGCTTTAAGCTCAAGGTCTCTAGTTGCATTTCTGAAGGACGAACGCCATGCTTTATAACTTTCAGGGCGATCGTTAAACTTTGCAAGTCCCTTTGCTAACAGTTCACGCCGTGCTAAGAACTTGAAGAAATCTGACATACCTTGATCGTTGTGTGAGTAGCCAGGGGGCGCTCTGTTGTGCCAGAAACTTGGTGGGTATTTGCGGTCATCAGAGATACAGTCGCTGTGTCTTTTAACCCGTCGTTCTTCATTTTCAATTTGGTCAACTGTGACGTAGTGTTTTGATAGCCTGGCTGCAGAATGTGCTGAAAACTGACTGAGTGCGGGTTTACTTTCTTGCTTGACGTAAGGCCTGTGAATGGCAGGGGTTGATTCCGCTCTCGGTGCTGTAAGTGGGCAGTTGTCTGGTTCGGCGTGTCGCCGCACATATTCTGAGGTACGCTCTGTACCGTCATCAGGAACGGATTTTCTTTCAAGTACGTTGCTGAGCCGCTCACTGGTGGGCTTTGCAAGTTCTTCTAAGATGTCTGCCTCGGCCGCAGCAGCCGCTGACTCCTTCTCTGCAGCTAGTTCCTCCAATGCAGTTTCCATACGTAACTTTTCTAATTTAAGTTGCAACTCGGCAAATGCAGCTTTTATTTCTTTTTCAGCGAATGCAGCTTTTATTTTGGCCTCCTTTGCCGCAAAGTCAGCTTTTACTTTTGCAGATTCCGCCTTTGCGCGGGCAATGGCAATTGTTTCACTTTTCACTGACCTCCTTGTGCTCATGGAGTAAACTTCTGACCTTGTTGTGAAGTGCTCTGACTTTGTCTGTGACATGGTGTCCGGCTATATGGAAGCTGATAACACTGCTGTATTACTGGCGTTCTGTATGATAGCTGTGCTTAGAAGCCTTTGCTTTGCTGCTGTTCTGTATGCCAGCCGTGCTTAGAAGCCTTCGTTTTACTGTTATGCCCCTCACTACACATGACTGAGGTGTATTCAGGCACACTGTTAACTCCTCTCATACCAATGCATTCCAGTAGGCGCAGAATCCTTTTGAACTTTTATTGATACAAGATAGAGTAAAACTGTAACAGATACAGACAAAATGCAATTAATAAAGATCATACAATTAGTGCCTACCTATCTATCTAGCTGAAGATACAATTAGTAAACATACCGAAGATGGATCCGGATGGCTAACGTAGAGCTTAGCAGCAGATGTGTATGCTTCCATGGTAGGAAAAGATGAAAATGGTGGAGGAAGCTGATGCAAGGCCTGATGGGATTGAAAGTACGGAGGCTTTCATGTACCAAATCTAACCTGCTATACTAAATGACTACATGAAATAGATATAAATAGCGCAGTTATGCAAAATGGTCACTAGATGGCAGCATAGAGCAATCTAATTAAATCAAAAAGTCAATAGGAAAATCACAAGCCTTATTACAGAAGGCATGACAATAGCAATCAAAAATTCCCTCGCCTTCACACTACATAATAGCATGATAGATGAAGATGGGCGTTATCTGGTTCTGCACTGTACCCTGGACAAAACTAGATATACCATTGTCAATGTATACACCCCCAACACTGGCCAAATTAGATTTCTATCCAAACTAATGAAAAAACTTGAAAATTTTTGCCAAGGATGTTTTATTGTTTGTGGTGACTTCAATATAGTACCAAATAACAATTTGGATGCATCATCCTGTACTTCCAGACTCACATCTCCTATGGGCTCCTTCATATGGAACAACAACTTATATGACATCTGGAGATGTCATCATTCCACAGAAAGAGACTACTCTTTCTTCTCCCACAGTCATAATTCGTACACACGGATTGACTATTTTCTAGTTGATAAATGGACACTGACCAAAACAACAGACTCTACTCAGAACAATCACTTGGTCGGAACATGCCCCAGTATCAATTGAAGTGGCTGACTGGACACATCCCCCACGACATATGGTATGGACAGCAAACGCATCAATCATCCAGTCTCCCGAACATTCTACCCACATACGCAAACACCTTGAGGAGTTCTTCAAATTGAACAAAGGACTTCCAACTTCCAACAACATTATCCTCTGGAATGCCCGTAAAGCGTTTGTTAGAGGAATTATTATACAGCTCAGTGCTAGGGAGAAGAGGAGGAGATCACAGCATCTAGACAACATAATATACACTATTAGAACATTAGTCGAACAAAACCTAATCCTGACTCCACACTAAAAGAAAAATTAGTCTTTCTCAGGCAAGAACTACTTTTAGAATCACATACTAGAACTAAAGCAAAATTTAAAGCAAATCACTATACTACAGGAAACAAAGCGGGGAAAGCATTAGCACTTAGAATCAAAGGCCATCATATTAAATCCAAGATTCCGCAACTCTTCCACCCAGCCACAAAGCAGAAACTCATAGATCCTCAAGCTATTGCAGATGCATTCAGCCATCACTACCAAACACTATACAATTTAAAAGATGACACTAACACCAACCATCCATAGAAGATATTAATTCATTTTTGCAAGAAATTAAGCTACCAAAACTCTCACAACAACACCTCACTAAACTGAACGCACCATTTACCCCTCTAGAGATTCTAAATATCATCTCTACTTTGCCATCCAATAAATACCCAGGCCCTGACGGCCTTACAGGTGAATATTACAAACAATTTCATACCACATTAGCACCTTACCTTTCACAAATGTGCAATGACGCTGCCTCCTCCTCTTCTCCCCCAAATGAAATGCTTAATGCTCTGATAATCACCCTACTGAAGCCAGGGAAAGAACCTACAGCACCTCAAAACTTCAGACCAATCTCACTTCTTAACATAGATACAAAGATATATGCCAAACTCATAGCAACTAGACTAGTACAAATTATGCCCACATTAATACACCCAGACCAATCTGGCTTCACAAAAGGGAGACAGACTCACAACGCAACTCGGAGACTCATAAACATAATTCATTATGCTGAAACCAACAGAACGCCTTCTCTGCTCCTTTCTCTGGATGCAGAGAAGGCGTTCGATAGAGTCCACTGGTCATATCTAGAGGCAACACTCCATAAATTTGGCTTCCAGGGCCACATACTGTCAGCAATAATGGCCTTGTACTCATCCCCCTCAGCCCAGGTGTACACGGAAGGGATGATTTCATGACCATTCCCAGTCACAAATGGAACCCGCCAGGGATGTCCCCTATCGCCACTTATTTTCAATGGAGCCCCTGGCGGAACACATCAGAATGAATAGAAATATCACTGGATTCAAAATCAGTCACACTGAACACAAAATTAATCTATTTGCTGATGATCTAATAATGATGCTCACTAACCCAGTCTCTTCTCTGGCTTCGGTTCAAAATGTTCTAATGAGATTCAGTTCTATTTCGTATTATAAAGTCAAGGAAAACAAGTCATACATCTTAGACCTAGGACTTGATGCTATAACCAGTAATATTCTATGCAACCTTTATATACAGTCAGGTCCATAAATATTGGGACATTGACACAATTCTAATCTTTTTGGCTCTATACATCACCACAATGGATTTGAAATGAAACGAACAAGATGTGCTTTAACTGCAGACTTTCATCTTTAATTTGAGGGTATTTACATCCAAATCAGGTGAACAGTGTAAGAATTACAACAGTTTGTATATGTGCCTCCCACTTTTTAAGGTAACAAAAGTAATGGCCAGGTGTGTGTTATTCCCTCATTGTCCCATTTACAAGGAGCAGATAAAAGATCCAAAGAGCTGTCACTATCAGTGAAGCAAGCCATCATTAGGCTGAAAAAACAAAACAAACCCATCAGAGAGATAGCAAAAACATTAGGTGTGGCCAAATCAACTGTTTGGAACATCATTAAAAAGAAAGAACGCACCGGTGAGCTCAGCAACACCAAAAGACCCGGAAGACCATGGAAAACAACTGTGGTGGATGACCGAAGAATTCTTTACCTGGTGAAGAAAACACCCTTCACAACAGTTGGCCAGATCAAGAACACTCTCCAGGAGGTAGGTGTATGTGTGTCAAAGCCAACAATCAAAAGAGAAGACTTCACCAGAGTGAATACAGAGGGTTCACCACAGGATGTAAACCATTGGTGAGCTTCAAAAACAGGAAGGCCAGATTAGAGTTTGCCAAACAACATCTAAAAAAGCCTTCACAGTTCTGGAACAACATCCTATGGACAGATGAGACCAAGATCAACTTGTACCAGAGTGATGGGAAGAGAAGAGTATGGAGAAGGAAAGGAACTGCTCATGATCCAAAACATACCACCTCATCAGTGAAGCATGGTGGTGGTAGTGTCATGGCGGTGCGTGTATGGCTGCCAATGGAACTGGTTCTCTTGTATTTATTGATGATGTGACTGCTGACAAAAGCAGCAGGATGAATTCTGAAGTGTTTCGGGCAATATTATCTGCTTATATTCAGCAAAATGCTTCAGAACTCATTGGACGGCGCTTCACAGTGCAGATGGAAAATGTCCCGAAGCATACTGCGAAAGCAACCAGAGAGTTTTTTAAGGAAAAGAAGTGGAATGGTATGCAATGGCCAAGTCAATCACCTGACCTGAATCCGATTGAGCATACATTTCACTTGCTGAAGACAAAACTGAAGGGAAAATGCCCCAAGAACAAGCATGAACTGAAGACAGTTGCAGTAGAGGCCTAGCAGAGCATCACCAGGGATGAAACCCAGCGTCTGGTGATGTCTATGCGTTCCAGACTTCAGGCTGTAATTGACTGCAAAGGATTTGCAGCCAAGTATTAAAAAGTGAAAGTTTGATGGATGATTGTTAATCTGTCCCATTACTTTTGGTCCCTTCAAAAGTGGGAGGCACATATACAAACTGTTGTAATTCCTTCACTGTTCACCTGATTTGGATGTAAATACCCTCAAATTAAAGATGAAAGTCTGCAGTTAAAGCCCATCTTGTTTGTTTCATTTCAAATCCATTCTGGTGGTGTATAGAGCCAAGAAGATTACAATTGTGTCGATGTCCCAATATTTATGGACCTGACTGTATATCCATGGGCAGAAATATCTTACTTGGACATCACAATCATCAACCCAGTAAAGGGTTTGTTCAGCAATAATTACTTCGAAACCAAACAAATGTTAATCAAAGAAACAACCAAATTAGCTAAATTTGAGCTCTCTTGGTCAAGTAGATTAGCAGATTTTAAAATGCTCATCCTACCTAGAATAATCTACATATTTTGCACATTACCCATCCCATTATCTAACTCATATCTCAAATCTCTACAAACTATTGTTAGTCACTATATATGGCAGGGCAAAAAAACAAGATCCAACCACTCTAAACTCATTAAACATAGAATGGCGGGAGGAATGGGATACACAGATATCAAAGATTACTATCTAGCTACCATTCTCTCCCAATTGAAAGAATGGACCAAACCTCATCAAACCACACTGTAGGGAGACATCGAGAACAATGCCACACCAGGACCAAATCTTAAATATTGGCTACTTAGCACCTCTGCTTCGGTTTCCAACATACACCTCTACTCACCAACCATACAAGCATCACTCAAAGCCTGCAAAATTCTTCATAACACTAAGTGGCCCTTGCTCACCACTAAACATCTACAAATACCCTTACAAACTCTCCATCTACTATCTCCTGATCTAACCATCCCTAACTGGCTACTACCACAAGTGTCATCCACTGCGGAACTTAGAAACATATTCAAACACAAGCCATTTTCACTAATCCAATCCATCTACAAAGCACCCACATCAGACTTTCTCACCTACCACCGAATTCAAACATGTTTATCTACATATACAAAAATAGAAGGGACATTGCCTATCAAGCTATGGAACTTCTATTTCTCACACAAGTCAGAATCAAAAGGCACCTCTCTTATCTACTCCACATTACAACAAAAAACTTTATTCTATAAATCCAAACCATTTAAAGACTGGGAAACAGACATTCAGATGCAATACTCAGATAAACAATGGCAACAGGCACTAAGATCGATCTATAAAGCCACACATTGCACTTCCTTATGGGAACTAACAAACAAAATCACACTCAGATGGTATTTGAAGCCACTCAGACTGGCTAAGTTACAAACCAATACCACATCTCTCTGCTGGAGAAACTGCAACCACACAGGAACTCTAATGCATATTCTATGGAATTGCCCAGAAGTAGCAAATCTATGGAAAGAAGTAGCACATCTGATACAAGAAATAGGCCGCTTCAACATAACTCTTACACCGCAACTGGCTATTCTTAATATGATTCCAGAAACAACTTCACACACATTCAAAACAATCCTCACTCACATCCTCCTCGCAACCAGACTACTTATAACAAGAAATTAGAAAACACCAAATATCCCAACTTTACTAGATGTGATCACCCTAGTACACTCGCACTGCACCTACAAATTCAAGAGGTCTCGCCTCACACTCCAACATTCAAAAGAGTTGGCTTCAATGGCAAAACTGGTACAAACATAGAATTGAATAATTCTCCTTCTGATTTTATATACATCTGTCTTGACGCTTTAATGCAATTACATTCAGCATAATGCTCTCGACCCTTCCCTCTCCTTATACCCCTATCTTCCCTACTCACCCCTCTTCTTCCATAGATTACACTATTGTTTTACTTATACAGTACCTATTTTCCATAAAGAATATGTGTATTACTGATGTCAGTTGACTAAGTTATGATATAATGTATTCAGATTTACTGAAACTGCAATTTACATTATTGTTAAAATGTAAAATTTAATAAAAATCTATAAAAAAAATTACATTGTTTTTCATAAAGCAGTACAAAGTGCAGCAGTGTGTATTAACACTGCACCACCCATCACTTGTAATATTATTGTAATTATCCTTTGTATGGTATTAGGCTAGGTTTGCATTTGTGGCAGCCCCTACCATCCCTGAACCTCCTGCTTTTAGCACCTGTGTAAATGTAGCCTTATTCCTGTGGTCACATAATGTGACTCCTCAGACTGCCTAATATAGTACATTCAGAAAACCCAGGTCCACTTAGTTCAAAGTTCCCAGACAGCAATCAACCTCAGGGGAGTACTTTGGTATTCAAAAACTGGCCTCTTTAAAGTGCACCTGTACTTAGACTATAGACTGTTTGTTTTTTGTTTTTTTACTTTCTTTAACAGGCTTTATAACAAAAATGTGCTTACTTATGTATGTAAGTGTCGGTGGTGTGGAGTAAGGCTCCATTCACATGGGCATTTAGCCATGCTGCTTATCCCAGTGGCAAGTATCTGCTGAGGTGCTTCTAGTTACTTTGGGTATCTCAATGCCCAGTAAAAAAAGCATACAGTTTTTGCAAATTCCTTTAATAATTATAAAAAAAAGTCCCACAATGTACACCTGTCAATGATGTCATCCTGATGCCAATGTTCCTGTTGCTTCACTATCATTGAATGGCCGGTCCAGCAGACGACAACTAATATATAAAAATGGGTGGGAGACTCCCAGGTGATGTAATTGATCACTACTAATTCACAATATGGTGTTGGTATCTGGGTTCCCCCGTAATGTTAAGGGGGTTTCCAGATTCCAATAAGCTCTACAATTGCAGACACCCAACAACCACTGAGCCAGATTTGTGGAAAAAGGCCCTTGCCCTCATCAACACGAGGACAAGGTATTTTGCCAAGTGGTCCCCAGGCAAGGTGCCCTCACTAAGTTCAGATCATGTGGTATGGTTAAGGTGGGCAGGGGGCACAGGCAAATGGGTAAATGTTCATGATCACATTCCTAAAGTTAGGGTAAGTCTTAATTTTGATAAATCTAAAAGAGATTGTAAAAACAAGGGGAGTCGGGCTGCCAATTTAGTGTCTTTGTTGGGAAGTTTCAAGGTGAGTTTATCCATCTTATCTGCATCTAAATAGGTTAGCAAACAACATGTTATAAAACTCTGCTACTGCATCTAAACTACTTTAATGTCCATAGTTTGGCCTCAGTCAACAATTTTTTTCCATCTCCTACATTATTTCAATTGGAGGATGTTGGGCAAGAGTCAGCCGACAGAGCTACCCACTGAGCAGTTCAGTCCGTTTCCCATGAAACTTCCAAAATTCATACATTGTACAAAACTTGCTCAAATGCAGACTGCTAAAAAATGACCATTTGGTTTGAGCTTTAATGCTAATATTGACATATTAGCATTTAAGCCCAAACTTCATGGGAATGTTTGAGTGAGAATCGAGTAAGTGGAAGTAGAAAAAAACACCATGATCAACAACTCCAACCTGCTTTCTTTTGTTTCTGTCGGGATCAACATTTCCACCACTGCAAGAATGACAAACCATATGGGACCAGTAATGAGACAATGGGATAGTATATGAACAAGAATAAGTTTTACAAATTAAATCACGGAATCTAAATCAGTTACATAAATGGAGATTTTGGCTCCTATAAATGTAATCAACCCAAAATGTCAGTGTTTGTAGATAGACAATGCTGAAAATTAGTCTAATGCCCCGTACACACGGTCGGACTTTGTTCGGACATTCCGACAACAAAATCCTAGGATTTTTTCCAACGGCTGTTGGCTCAAACTTGTCTTGCATACACACGGTCACACAAAGTTGTCGGAAAATCCGATCGTTCTAAACGCGGTGACGTAAAACACGTACATCGGGATTATAAACGGGGCAGTGGCCAATAGCTTTCATCTCTTTATTTATTCTGAGCATGCGTGGCACTTTGTCCGTCGGATTTGTGTACACACGATCGGAATTTCCGACAACGGATTTTGTTGTCGGAAAATTTTATAGCAAGCTCTCAAACTTTGTGTGTCGGAAAATCCGATGGAAAATGTGTGATGGAGCCTACACACGGTCAGAATTTCCGACAACAAGGTCCTATCACACATTTTCCATCAGAAAATCCGACCGTGTGTACGGGGCAATACTCTGCTCTACAGCCAGCTACGACTCAAGGTAAAAGTTATGGGATATAATTCCTTATGTAAGGTAGCTAAAAAGGTCAATGCCAAGCAAGCTACTACATCCTCTTGCTAATATGAATGATCTTGAAGTTGGTAAACTTACTTTATGAAGATCTCCACGCATCTTCTTGAATTCTGTGACTGTCTGTCACTATGCCTTGTGAGTAGGTAGTGCTGTGTCACATATTTCATAGAGCTTGTCAGAGGTGCTGAGGAGGAGTTTCAAGAGGTGGAGTCAGTACAGGAATCACTGCTTGCAGGGAGCAAGGTACCATGGGATGTGTAGTCCTTAAAAATTGAAATTAAAAAGCAGTGGGAAGCTACAAAGCATACAGGGAATCCGGTAAACTTATGAAAAGATATCGCCAGCAGACAGGCAAGACTCACAACATAATTTTTTTTCAAGTAAGCCTATATTGGATTGTCAAAAATACCTATAGTTATTACAATGCTGATGTTATAAAATGAAAGTGCATGATGTGACCATAGATTTCCTTTAATCCTTTTATTTCATATGAAATGGTTAACAGTCCATCCTACATAATAACAGTATTCTGTGTAATTTCTCCTTTCAGAAGTTGAGAGTGCCTGTGGTTTTTCATCATTTGCCAATCCACAGAGACTACAACTCCAGAGGATTTGCTTCTATACACCGGCTATCACTTTTCATCTGACAGTTCAGTCTGTACTCTAGTGTTTGTATTATTAAAATATCTTTTGATTGTCTGCTGTGGGGGTTTGAGAGATTTTTGTGCGTGCCCAAAGGAACACAAGTAAAAAAAAAAAAAAAAACAAAATCAAAAGGCAATCTATAAAATGAAATTTAGGTTTAGATTTTGTACACCATGATAATCAGCTGTCAGGTTGATTGCTGATTAATAAAAGACTTTATTTAAAGTCATCATTTTGTAACCATAAAATATACAGGCTGGGGCACATGGGTTCAAATGGTTTTCTTGTTTTATTTTCAAAATGTTGAGACACCTTATAATAGCCTGTGAATATTTCATGCTTCATTTTTTGCCTGTGTCAGTTTTGATGCAGAAGCTATTAAAAAGGATGTCACTGGAATCTTAATCTAGATCTCAGTTCTTATTGTGGACAGGGAAAGGGAACCTTATCTTACTGTTGAACAGAGTGCATGTAGACTTATTTATTATTTCATTATATGCACTTAATATAGGAATATCAGTATTAACTGTTCACTTAAATTTCAAAATGTTTTTAGAAATACAAAATGTGCATGCGTGTATATATATATATCTATATATATATATATATAGATATATATATATACACACTGTATATATGTAGAAATTCAACACCAACTATTTTAGTGCATTTTTTTTCATTTTCAGTATTTTTAAGTTTGCAGCCTTCATTACCGCTTGCCGACCAGTCGCCATCATTTTACTGCAGCAGGTCCGCACAATCCCGTGAACCGTCGTAGCTATAGGTCGGCTCGCGGGGTTGGGATAGCAGGCGTGTGCGCCTGCTGCACAGCGGGGGTGCCGATGCTCATGGCCGACAGTTGTGATGACCGTCGGCCAGGAGCGATCGTGAGCAGGAGACACAGAACAGGGACGAGTGTATGTAAGCACACACTTCCCTGTTCTGTTCTGAGAGGAGTGACAGATTGTGTGTTCCTATTAGCTAGGAACCACAATCCGTCACTTTTTCTAGCCAGTCCCCTTCCCTTTCAGTTAGAATAACCTCCCAGGGAACACAGTTAACACCTTGATTGCCCCCTAGTGTTAACCCCTTTACTGCCAGTGACATTTTTACAGTAATCAATGTATTTTTATAGCACTGATCACTGTATAAATGTCAATGGTCCGAAAAATGTGTCAAAATTGTCCAATGTGTACGCCATAATGTCGCAGTCACGATAAAAATCACAGATCGCCGCCATTACTAGTAAAAAAAAATAATAATAATAATAATAAACGCTATAAATCTATCCCCTATTTTGTGGACGCCACAACTTTTGCGCAAACCAATCAGTATACGCTTATTGCATTTTTTTTTTTTACCAAAAATATGTAGAAGAATACATATCAGCCTAAACATAGAAAAAAATTGATTAAAAAAAAATGGGGATATTTATTATAGTAAAAAGTACAAAATATTGTGTTTTTTTTTAAATTGTCGCTCTTTTTTTGTTTATAGCGAAAAATAGAAAAACGAAGAGGCGATCAAATACCACCAAAAGAAAGCTCTATTTGTGGGAAAAAAAGGACATCAATTTTGTTTGGGTGCAATGTCGCATGACCACGCAATTGTCAGTTGAAGCGACGCAGTGCCGAATCACAAAAAATGGCCCAGTCATTCAGCAGCCAAATCTTCCAGGGCTGAAGTGGTTAAAGGGGTTCTAAATCCCAGAGATTGTTTACCTTAATGCATTCCCTACATTAAAATGTTAAATGTCTGAGTGTTTGTATTACCTCCTAACCCCCTTTATACTTACTTGAGTCCTATTACGATCCAGCACTGTGCCTGTCTGCAGGTGCTCTTTCCTCTCTCTCTCTGCTCACAGAGCTGCTGTCAATCAAATCCTGTGAGCAGAGAGTGGGGGGCGTGGCTGAGCCAATTTGTGTGTGTGTCAATAGATGCACACAGCCTGGCTCGGGATCGAGCCCACAGGTGTGCCATCATAGAAAGTGGCTTCATATGGTGTCACATGGAAAAGAGGAGGAGCCAAGAGCACCTGACGGGGACACCAGAAGAGAAGGATTGATTCTGCTCTGTGCAAAGCCATTGCACAGAGCAGGTTAGTATAACATGTTTGTAATTTTAATTAAAAAAAAATCTTTTACAAAAGCTTTAAATACCTGGTGATGCTGCCATTAAGATCCTTGTATCGGCAATATCTGTGGTAGGGTAACAATGCTCTGTCCTGATTGTGGCCATTTCAACGCCCATTATGCAGATACAGTCCACTGTTGTCACCATGAGGAAACCTGTCCTGAGAAATGTAATGCAGGCATGGAGACAAAAAGGTGTTGCAGGGGATCAGTAGCACTTACATGCAACAAAGGATGAAAAAAGTTCAAAATTAATATTTTTAATGGCATTTTTGTTAAGCGGGGAGAGGTTATTTTGTCTGTATAGGAGTTTAACAAAGTAAATGCCATTCATTCAAGGTTTACATTTACATTAATACAGTTCACTGTATTTTTCAGACAAAATTAGACTTCACAAAATTACATTGCACAGTCAGGTAGGAAAAAAACGCAATGGGGTTGATTTACTAAAACTGGAGAGTGCAAAATCTGGTGCAGAAAAAACAGCTTTCAGTTTTTTTTGTCAAATCTTAATTGAACAAGCTAAAGTTAGAAGCTGATTTATTTATTACCATTTATTACCTTTCTTTGCTTTTTTCTTCTGTTTGGGCCTCATCCGACATCATGATCTATTTCCTGAACTAGGATGAACACAGTCATCTAATCCCAGTGTCTATGCAGTTCTTTGCTGTATTTACAACTGTCAAACATAGGACAAACTGTGTCTTTACTACAAAGCTACAATGCTGCAGTCTAACTATGGGTGGCTCGTTTGCATGTGGTCACCACATGCAGCTGGATCCTGTCCCAGAAAATGCATGTTACTGGGCTGCACTTACTGCACAGCCCTCCCTGTATTGTCCTTTGCATGGATGGTGGCTAGAGGTCTACCCTTCCATCCTCCTGACACTGTATGGTTAACTCACTCTCTCCAGGTAGCACTCACGCACTTTATGCCCTGTACACACGGTCGGATTTTCCAACGCAAAATGCGCAATCAGAGCATGTTGTCGGAAATTCCGACCGTGTGTGGGCTCCATCGGACATTCCATCGGATTTTCCGACACACAAAGTTTGAGAGCAGGCTATAAAATTTTCAGACAACAAAATCCGATCATGTCAATTCCAACCGTGTGTGGACAATTCCGACGCACAAAGTGCCACGCATGCTCAGAAGAAATTGGAACAGCTCGGTCTGGTAAAATTAGCGTTCGGAATGGATATAGCACTTTTGTCAGGCTGCAATGTTTTAAATTGTTTAATGCAGCACACTCTCTTCTTCTTTATAATGCTAGAAGAATGAAGTTGTTTTGCTGCTGATATTCACACAGACTTCTCACAAACTTCTTTCTTTTTTATTTATCGTGATTTCATCAATATATTTTGATTTGTCACATCTGACAAAAAAGATATATATATTTTTTTTGGTTGTATTGTTTTCAAGCCTGATCGTGTTTTTATTTTCTTTTAGTTTTTGATTTTACATCCAGAATATTTTTGGGTGTGTTTTGTGTGTCAAGTTACCACAACACAATTATTATCTTGTATTATTTAATCTCAAGGAGATTGCTTGGTGTTGGTGTCTCTTGTTAATTTCACATTGTATTTTTGAAATGTACCTGCCTCCTCACAAACAAACTGTCCTTTTAGAAGGAAAACACACATAGGCGAGTAAAAATGAAACACAAAATCCTTTATTAAGGGATCAGAACCAAACAAAGAGGGAGGCAACGCTGGAGAAACAGCAGAAATTGGCGAAGCCTTTGACCCCCAGGGCAGACATCAATTATTTTACAGCAAAATTGGTGGCCTGAGGAGTCCATATATAAGGGACTGCAGTCTGGTCCAGAAGTCCAAGAGATCCTGAACAGCAGCAGATGAGATATATTGTTCCCAGGCTGTGGTCATACAAGAGCCTGCATCTTTTGCCAGACCAGACTGAACCCAGGGCCATCACTCTCTGGTCTTCCTTCCACGCTTCCTTCCACGCTGTGGCTCTGGTGGTGGAGTTGTGGCAGGTGGTGGAGGAGGAGGAGGATGGTCCAGCTCACTCAGGTGGGTATTGGGTGTGATTTCGCCTCTCAACCCCTTATTTAGAGTTTGATAAATGAGTTCCTCACACATGAGGCATTGACCCTCCTGCATGCCCTGCAGTTTTGTGGCAGCCATGGAGGCAAAGGCCTCTTCAGGAGTGGGGGTGGCTCTGAGGGACACAGAAGCCTCCTGAATCAGCTTGAGTGCTGAATCCTGCACGTTACTCCCCTTCCTGGGTCTTTTGGTTGGAAGGCGGAGGGAAGGAATTCGGTCAGGCTCCTACTGGGCCCGGCCTTCTCCTGGCTGCCATTTACCCCCGTCTCCTCCTGGCTGCCACTTACCCCCACTTCCTCCTGGCTGCCACATTCCACAGCCTCCTCCTGTGTGCCACATTCCAGAGCCTTGTCCTGGCTGAGGTCTTCCTGTGTATGAAAAAGGGACATAGTTTGATTTTTTCTTCATCAATCACACACAATTTTAACCTCATGACTGTTGCAAATTGAATGTTCAGAAATATAACTGATGATCATTCTGAGCCCAGCATTTTTCATTCTTGTCCCAATTATTTTTGCCCACTACTGTCTATTGATATGTAAAACACTTTCTTAAATCAGCAATTAGTAATCAATAATAACATCTAGTAAACATCATTTATTTATTGACCAGAAATCTGTAGAACAATGCTATACCTGACTCCAGCTGGGCTCCTCCACTTCTTCCTGTCTGGAAGTCCCAGTTTGGACATCGGAAGCCTCAGCTGGGGTGGAAGATAGGGTGGAAGTAAGAGTGGAAGGAAGAGTGGAGAGGGATTCCTTGACTTCAGTCTGGTCTGACAGAAATCGCAGTCTCTCATAGTACCACAGCCTGGGGACATAAATGTCATCTGCTGCAGCTCCAGATCTCTGGGAATCCGTGACCTTCTTGCGTTCCTTAAGATAAGTACTCCTCAGGCCACCAATTTTGGCTTTTAAATAGGGGATGGTTGCTGTGGGGACCATCGGCTTCACCAACTCCAGCAGTTTCTCCAGCGCTGCCTGCCTCTTTTGTGTATTATTGTAATGGGGATGTCTCACTTGCCACAAACAGGGCAGCTCCCTGTATTTGTCTATGAACAGGGGGAGGAAATTGTGGTCATTGAAGCCATCCATTTTAACTGCAAGACACAACACAAGACAAACTCTAATGTCAGGCAAAACTCTCCTAATCTTGTTACAATATAGGCCTCAATCTAGAAGCAGTATAGGCCCAAGTTTAGATATTACCTTCGTTATCACGATCGACATCTCCGATACTCCTTCCTCCGCTCACAGATCGTACGTACTACGCACTCGTGTTGCGCTTTATATACACTGCGCATGCGTGAAACTCCGCCTGCCCCTGACATTCTTTCTAGTACTATTCCCTGCCCCTTCTCGTTCTGCGCAGTGGGGGACAGCACATGGCGGAGACACAGCAGGTGCGTGCTAATTACAGCAACGAGGAGGAGGAGGAAAGCCCGGAGCTAGAAATGTCCTGATACCGGAAGAGACAATTTAAGGCCTCAAATATGTTATTTGGGGAGATGTTGGAGATGGTGGACATCCTGAAGAGGGATGACTATGACAGGAAGTATGGACCTTACCCCAACCCCAATGTCAGAAAGGCCAAGATCATGGCGAAAGTGGTCAAAAGTCTGCAGAAGAATTTCAGGGTACGACGATCCAAGGATCAGCTCAGGAAGCGGTGGTCGGACCTCAAATTAAGGGAGCACGAGCAGTACAGAAGGATCTGGAGAGTGCTGCAAAAAAGTAAGTAGTTGTCCTGTGTTCCTATTCTTTATTTTTCTAACGTTCGTGCTGCTCCATGTGCTTTTCTTTACTGTTGTACAGTTTAAAATGGCAACTTTCATGTTCATGGGCACATTATTCGTTCGTATGAAACATTGTTCGTTCGGCATAGAAAACACCATGTTTTGGACATATGCATTTGAATACATTTTTGCTAGCCTACATCTTGTCAAATAATTTTGGTGTCTAGATGGGTTGGTAACTAGAATGAAATGCAAACTAAATTCTGTGTAAGGAGAGGACACTCAGCAGCTGTTTACACATCTGGCTGCTGGAGCACTAGTAACACCATAACACCATAACACCCTTTTTATTAGGGGGTCCCACACAGGTGCTCCGGTGTATACTATAGGGGTGTCTCCATCTGTGATACAAAACAGGTAAGTATTCAAGCTTGACAAAGTGACCCAAATATTTCTTCATCTTGGAACTCTGCCATAACAGACAATTGTACCCCACTTCCAAGCAATGTTTCATATTCCTATTTCTGCCATCAAATATCTGTGTGCTAAGTATACCTATTTTTTTTAACATAGGGGAGAAAAGACTCGGAGGACACCCCTCATCCGAGGAGACCACAGACCCCCCACCTCATGAAGAAGTGGAAATCCAACAAAGTCAACAGGAGGAGGATGAAGGGGACGTGGTGGAAATTGTCACCACAACAGGTGAGTGTCTGCGACCACAGGCTCAGGTAAGAGATGGATGCCGGCATATTTATAATACATGGTGTGTTTTTGTTTCTATATTTTTAGGTGATCGTGATGTTGTGGATGAAGGACATTTCACCAGTGAGAGTGCCCAGATCCTAATCGGGGAGATCATGGGGTGTAATAGGGACTTGGAAAACATCCAGAAAAACATCAATGATGTTAAAAACAAAATGAATAACATCATTGATGTTTTAGGGAGAGTTTAAAACACCTCCAAATCCCTTCCTTTTTTTTGTTTTTTGAATAGAAAAAATGTTCAGATTTTTGGACATATTCTCGTTAAGCCAAATTTTGAAGATGCACACAGTGTGTCAACATGTGCTATCTGCCATCACGGGAGATCAATGTAGGCGTTTTTGGGGTGCAACCCCTTCCTCAATAATATAGTAGCTGTGAGGAAGGGGTTGCACCCCCAAAATACATCCCTTGATCCCCCATGATGGCAGCTAGCACATGTTGACATTCGGCAATTTGTATGCATCTTCAAAATTTGGCTTTTCCAGGGGTGACTTCACCCCATCTGAACGCAATATCAAACACAGTTTATAAATACTCATGTCTGATATTGCCTTCAATTTCTACAAAAGTTGAACTTTGTAAGTTCCAGATTTGTGGCTTTCTTGTTTGTTTGAAACATGCCTGTTTTGCCTTAAATGGACATTTCATTTTTTATTAATGTAACTGAAAAAAATTGTTATACAACAAACATGAATGCACATGTGATTGTGCTGGTATTAAAAAGATTGATACTCAAGAATGTGTGGTTTAGTGTTTCAATGCTCCTAAAATTTAGTTGTGGTAAAATTGGTGTTTTCAGTGACAATGGGGGTTATTTCCTAAGGGCAAATCCACTTTGCACTACAAGTGCAGTTTCAGTGCAGTCTCAAGTGCACTTGTAGAGCAAAGTGTATTTTCCTTTAGTAAATAACACCCAACAGTGCTTTTTAAGGTTACACAATCACGCCATTTTCAGGACTCCCCACATTTCTGTCAGGGTCAGCTAAAAGAAACACAAGCAGTAGATGTCACTAAAGACTTTAGTAGTTAAAATTTTTTGTTTATTTGAAAAATTTATCAGACATTGTCTGGCATATTGATGGCCCCCCTACCTGCAAAGTAATCAAGGTATCTAAGACGGACCTCGCGGGCACTCTGGGGGGCAAGCCAAGACGGCCAGCCTCAAGCGCCGTCAGGGTTGGTTCATTTACTTGAATTCCGGCCTCAGGCCCAACTGAGGCAGCATAGTTGGCAGAATTTTGCCTTAAAAAGTTGTGGAGAACACAGCACGCCAGGATAATATGATTCAGTTTATACTCCGCCATGTGTATGGGTGTAAAAAATAGGCGGAACCGGCTGGCCATGATTCCAAACATGTTCTCCACCACTCTTCTGGCTCTGGCCAGCCGGTAATTAAAAACCCTCTGGTCCGGGGTGAGGGTCTTCATAGGGAATGGCCGCATAAGATGGTCCCCCAGCGCAAACGCTTCATCCGCAACAAAGACGAATGGGAGTCCTTCCACATTGTCTTCTGGAGGTGGCAAGTCAAAGCTGCCATTCTGGAGACTCCTGTAGAACTCTGTCTGGGCGATGACTCCACCATCAGACATCCGGCCATTCTTCCCCATGTCCACATACAGGAACTCATAACTAACCGACACCACCGCCAACATCACAATACTATTGAACCCCTTGTAGTTGTAATAGTATGACCCCGAGTTGGGTAGTGGGATGATGTGGACGTGTTTCCCATCAATTGCCCCTCCGCAGTTAGGAAAGTCCCACCGCTGGGCAAAGTAGGAGGCCACATCTGCCATTCCTGTGGCGTGGAAGGAAACTATGGAGTCAAATAAGAAAAACAAATTAATCATTTTGCACATAAACAGGGAAAGCTGATTAGACACAAACATTCTTGGCCAACATCAGTATAACATTTATTTTAGGTAGTATTTAAAGACAAAGGTATAAGGTCCACCTATCAGATTCCTCCCCCCCCCCAATGGGCCATTTGTAAAATTATATGGGGGGAGATGTTTTGGACAGGTAACCATCTCCACTTAATTGAGAGATGAATGCCTAAAAAATGTGTATTACTTTGGCCAGCCCCTGCTTACTTTACACTATTGGCAGCCCACTGGACAGGTAAGAAGTGTCATAATACAAAGAGATAAATACACACTGTACACATTTTAGCACATTTTTACATTCTGCTATTACCTATCAAGATAATAATAGGATACCAAAACTTGAAACAGTACCATCTGAAAGTATTCAGGCAGGCCCTTGCACTACAGGGGGTCCCCGGGTTACAAACAAGTTAGGGACTGTAGGTTTGTTCTTAAGTTGAATCTGTTTGTAAGTCGGAACAGGTACATTTTTTAAGTGTAGCTCCAGCCAAAAAAACTATTTTTAAGCTTTTTGGATAGCATAGGGAAGGGTTAACACTCCTGTAATGTTTGTTTTGCTGTCTGTGCCTCTGTTCAGAAGATTTCACCTCACTTTCTGTCCCAATAACAATTGGATTTTGAAAATTTTGGGTTGTTGTGGAAACAACCCTTGGTGATAAAGCATCAGTGGAGGTACCTTTTCCCCATAATAGCTCTTACAGGAGTGAATTTCCCTTCCTAGGGGTAGATTTCCTCTCACTTCCTGTTGTCTCCCTCCGTTTGTAAGTAGGAGTCGTTTGTAAGTCGGATGTTTGCAACTAGGGGACCCCCTGTACATGCTTTGGGGAATTCATCCATAAATCTGACCACTAAAGAGGTGGGTATAGTGTATATGGGTTTGGCAAAGTCAGCAGATAGAGGATTGGTATCAGCTGAGTTAGCAGTTGGGGGGGAGGGAGGTTTCCAAATGATTTTGGAACACCAAAAAAAAAGCCTCTGGCACTCTGCCTGAATTTCAAACACACATCACAATTTTTTAAATTTTAGGGGGTTTTTAGGGTAAAACATTACTATGGAGCTGACAAAATACATTGTTAAGTGACTACACGAGGTGGATATAGGGCCATGAGAGCATGCTGGGGAGGTAAGTGAAGGCAAATATGCATGAAGGACAAAAAATAAAACCTAAAATTCCAGCATGCATGAGGACAAAGGGGACATTCACAGCATATTACAATCATAGTAATCAGGGAATGAGGAAAGAAATACAATATATTAACAAACATTAAATACAATAAAATATGAGATTAAAGAATAAAAATCTTACCTTAATATAATCCTTCTGCAGGACCTGGATGATGGCAGAACAGGTCTCTGGGATAATGATCCCCAGAGCCTGGGGGAGATGCCTGTCGAGAACTTCAAGTCCTGCAGGCTTCTCACCGTCGCCAAGTACCGCAGGGTGGCGACGAGCCTCTGCTCCGGAGTGATGGCTTGCCTCATGCAGGTATCCTGCCTGCTGATATAGGGGGTCAGCAAAGCCAACAAACGGTGCAATACGGGGTCCGTCATCCTGAGAAAGTTCCTGAAATCATCAGGATTATTGTCACGGATCTCACGGAGCAAAGGCATGTGACAGAACTGGTCATACTGGAGCAACCAATTCTTGGTCCATGAACTCCTCCCCATCCTGTTTATGGACTGGACTTGTGTCAAGGTAAGGACCCCAACACCAAGCCCCCACACAGCACGAACTCTACGAGGAGTACGTATACGCAACTTGGCTATAAAATGGTCGGCTGCTCAGAACGAAGTAACAGAACGCACTGAAGAACAGCAAGGCCTGTGAAGAGCGACCTGAAAAACAGCAACGAGCGGACAAGAACGCACTGAATAGTCAAATACGAACTCACTGCATGCACTGAAGACCAGATACAAACTCACAAGCACAAACTGAACAGCAGAAAACTATCTGAAAACCACGAGTCTGAAAAGCACGAATCGTCTCTCACCAAACTTTTACTAACACGAGATTAGCAAAAGGAGCCCAAAGGGTGCCGCGCTTGGTTCTGAACTGCCCTTTTATAGTCTCGTCGTACGTGGTGTATGTGACTGCATTCTTGGTGATCAGAAATTCCAACAACTTTGTGCGACCGTGTGTATGCAAAACAAGTTTGAGCCAACATCCGTCAGAAAAAATACATGGATTTTGTTGTCGGAATGTCCGATCAATGTCCGATCGTGTGTACAGGGCATTAGTCTAAGCACCATCTTCCAGGACTCAATGGCTAGGTTTGCACCAACAATCACTGCTCTAATCTCACCTTCCAGGCATTGGCTGTAAAAAGACACTTTTCTCTAAAATATTCACATGGATGCCAGATCTTGCAATAAGCTTCTTTACTGTATCAAATCAGTAGTTAATCCAGAGTAATCCATATAATGGCATAGGATAATAAGTGTCCACATACTAAATGCAGTAATTGAATGATTGCTTCAGCTTGGAGGTGCTTATAACCCTGGTAAGAGTTTACAGTGATTCTTCCTATTCTCCGTAGCCTGATTACTATCTTCAGTCTTCACCTTTTCCTGCAGGAGAGAACCAAGGGAAATATCAGCTCCTGGCCCACTTTCCCTTGTAAAGATCTAGATTCCATTTCCATGGGGAAATCACCTTCTCCCCAATAGCTGTTCAGTATGCGGGACCCCTCCACAGCCCCTCCCTCAATTGGGAGAGCAAGAGAACCTCCAGCAGGCCTTCCTTGTCCTAAAATTCCCTGGTCAACAAGTTTAAGAGCCCCAGCTGTACCCGCTTTTCAAAAGGGACTCCCAGAAGCCCTCCACAAGGGACCTAAGCCTAACTCCATACCTGCCTACATAACAACTAAGGGAGAAATGCCAGGAAATGTATCCTGTCTGCAGCAGAGTTTTGCATATGGTGGAGAAGGGTTAGAAGCCCTGTCAGGTTTTATTGCTATCCTAAGCTCCCCTAAGATGTCTCCTAACTTTCTGTCCCTGTGGCAACAGTTTCAGATAGCAAGTGAAAGAAAATCTGATCTAGGAACACAGACAGCAATAAAAAGCTTATATCATTAACTACACTGCAGTCTTGACTTCAAGTCCAACTGTTTTTGCCAAGTATCAACAGTTGTCCAAAAATACAGTCACTTTGATTCTATAATATCATAGACACCACAATAACACTTTGGTGTTGTGTTAAATGTATCTGAACAAACAGCAAAAGATTCCTGGTAATCCAGCACTGGGGGGTGATGGCTTCAAACCACTTGAGGCATACCTCAGAAAAGTCATAAAAATGTCTATGCCACGGTTTGTGTAAAAAGATTTATTGTAAAATCAAAGTCAAAGGATTCCAAGAATGGAAAGGGTTAAAACATGGCTGACAGACAATCAATGTTAAACATTGTGCTAGGTATTGAACCACAATCTCACCCAAACCTCAGCAGGCTGACTCAGGCATATCAAGGCCAGAGCTGGGGGCGACCAAAATGGACATCCACCCAATGGAAGGGATGACAGACCACTGGTAGAACCCGTAAGAGTCAGTAATTTGGAGAGGTCCCCAATGGACTGGACATAGAACTCCAAACTGCTGGATGGTACAGCTGGTGTAGTCAGGTGGCGCGCTGGATGTGACTTCACCAACATAGTGCAATGTTGAACTGACTCATTGCAACAAGGCTTGGGATGGAACAAAGGTACAGTTGTAGAGCAGATGAAAAGCAGTCAGCAGGCTGCAGTCCTGATAACACGTTTCGGACGTGGCCCTTTATCAAATCATTTATGTAGCTTTTACTCACAGACTCCTGTCAGCAGAAATTCAGGTGTAGATGTCATCTCTCACTGCTAAGGGTGTGTAACACATGTGTTTTAGTGCACCCAAGAGGTATAGTTGCAGCACCCAGCCCACTGCCTGTCAAAGTTGTAAAGTATGCTGTGGCTGGATAGGGCTGAATGCTGTCCCGAGTGTTATCTGTGTTTAGGGCTTTATGCATTCAGGGACATATGCCTAAAATGCAGGTATTCTGTGTTATTATTATTGTTATTATACAGGATTAGGGATGGTTCGAACACCCCCCGGTTCGGTTCGCATCCAGAACATGCGAACAGGCAAAAAATTTGTTCGAACACGTGAACACCGTTAAAGTCTGTGGGACTCGAATGTGAAAAATCAAAAGTGCTAATTTTAAAGGCTAATATGCAAGTTATTGTCATAAAAAGTATTTTGGGACCTGGGTCCTGCCCCAGGGGACATGTATCAATGCAAAAAAAAGTTTGAAAAACGGCCATGTTTTGGGAGCAGTGATTTTAATAATGCTTAAAGTGAAACAAAAAAAGTGAAATATTCATATAAATTTCATACCTGGGGGTGTCTATAGTATGCCTGTAAAGTAGCGCATGTTTCCCGTGTTTAGAAAAGTCCCTGCACAAAATGTCATTTCTAAAGGAAAAAAAGTAATTTAAAACTACTCGAGGCTATTAATGAATTGTCAGGTCCCGCAATACAGATGAAAGTCATTGAAAAAAACGGCATGGGATTCCTCCCAGTCCATTACCAGGCCCTTTGGGTCTGGTATGAATATTAAGGGGAACCCCGAACCAAAATTAAAAAAAAAAAATTGCGTGGGGGCCCCCCAAATTCCATTACGAGGCCCTTCAAGTCTGGTATGGCTATTAAGGGGAACCCTGCGCCAAATTTTAAAAAAAAATTACCCTTCAGGTCTGGTATTGATTTTAAGGAGAACCCCGCGCCAGAAATTGTTAAAAAAATGACGTGGGGTTTCCCCAAAAATCCATACAAGACCCTTATCTGAGCACACAAGCTGGCAGGCCGCAGGAAAAGAAGGGGGACGAGAGAGCGCCCCCCTCCTGAACCATACCAGGCCACATGCCCTCAACATTGGGTGGGTGCTTTGGGGTAGCCCCCCTAAAGCACCTTTTCGCCATGTTGATGGGGAGAAGGGCCTCATCCCCACAACCCTTGCCCGGTGTTTGTGGGGGTCTGCGGGCGGGGGGCTTATCGGAATCTGGAAGCCCCCTTTAAAAAAGGGGATTCCCAGATCCCGGGCCCCCCCCATGTGAAATGGTAATGGGGTATATTGTACTCCTACCATTTCACCCAAAAATAGTGACAAAAAAGGTAAACAAACACACAAACAGCACAAGTCCTTTAATAAAAAAAAATTCCAGCAATGCAATCCTTCTACGATCCACGAACAATACAGCCTCCTCCATAGGAGGTGCCCGGCAGAATGATGCGCGACTCGGATGACAGTTCTTAAATAACCGAGGGCGGGGCCACCCGTGACTCAATTATCCCCCTGCAATAATGCTGCGGTGTCCCTTTTCCCTGACTACTCTGCATCAGTCCGCAACCGCAGAGCCAGTTATCAGCATGTCAAGCAGAATCTCTGGGAGCAGGATATCCAATATTCCATGCTGTTTTCTGCCACCCTCCGGGTCTTCTACCAAGGAAAAGTCCAATTCTTCCAATCCCAAAAGATTTACCCCACCCCCCCTAACCACCTGCCTGATGTCGGTCCACATGCTTTTTGCTGGAAAGGCTGGAGAGCCTGCATCCTCTTTCTTCCTTATTCTAACTATGCCCATGGGGTTGCAGTTCTAATCTGCAAGGGGATCCCTTTTCTGTGTCACCAAGTCATCCTGGACCCTAAGGGACAATATGTTATCCTTTATGCAACCATATATGGCACCCCACCCCCCTCTAACTCAAGGGGAAATGCCAGGGTTACCCAGTGACATGTATGGGTGACCCCGTATTTCTCCCATAGACCTTTAAAGGGTGTTCCACAGTATTCTAATTTGTCGCAAACACCCCAAAATTGTTCGCTATTCGGTGAACGGGTGAACAGCCAATGTTCGAGTCGAACTCATGTTCGACTCGAACAGACAGCCCATCCCTATACAGGATTAGAGATGTGTCGAACACCCCCCGTTTCGATTCATGCCAGAACTCTTGATCACTGCAAAAGTTCGGACCCGAATGACGAACCCCAATAAAGGGGACCTTAATGGGACCTGTACTTGAAAAATCAAAAGTCCCCATTTTGATGGCTTATATGCAAGTTATTGGCCATAAAAAGGGTATGGGGCCTGGCTACTGCCCTGGAGGACATGTACCAATGGAAAAAAAAACTTTAAAAAAAGATCATTTGTAAAGGAGCAGTGATTTTAATGATGCTAAAAGTGAAACAATAAAAATGAAAAATTTCTTTAAATATAGTGCCCCTTAGTCTTCATGTAAAGTGGCGCATCTGTACCGTGTATAGACCCTGCTGCAGCAAAACTGACAATTATAAACAAAACCAAATTACATTTAAATTGATTTGTCCTAGGGGCTTGGCCTGGAGCGGGATGTGAGCAGACGTGTTCCTGTGTAGCTCCGGTCTCTCCTTCTACAATCCTGCTCCATCCTGATCGACCATAGCCAGAAAACGTCTTATTTTTTGCCCACACCAACCCGGGGGAATCTCCTGTACCCTGGGAAGGCATTTTGGTGGATGGGAAAGAGGCGAAGGAAGAAACAACCCCCAACAAAGATGAGCATCACCACTAAATCCTGCCAAGATGGCCTCCGCAACACCAGCCATGGGCCTAGTGCATCCACAGCCTCCACTCCGGATCTCTTTGCAGACAGTCAGGATGCCTTCTCACCGGCCTCCCCTGAGATCCCAGACCATCCGGCCGTGCATCCGGAGGTGACCCCGGGACCGGCGGTTGCGGATGGTGGCGGGGAACCCAGACTATTGGAGGTCCTCGCCATTATCAAGGTAAACCATGCAGACCTTATGAGGAAGGTGGATGGGTTAAAGATTGACCTGACCATTATGCAGCAGGACATGCAGAAATTACACGGCCGGTTCACTGAAACTGAGCAGTGCATTAGTGATCTAGAAGACACTATTAACCCCATCCTGCCCAGATTAATACACATGGGGGAAGATTGCCACCTTGGAGAACAAGGTCGATGACCTTGAGAATCATCTCCGAAGGAACAACCTGCGTCTGGTTGGTTTCCTGGAACGGGTGGAAGGCTCTGATCCTGTAGCCTTCCTTGAAAGCTGGCTTGAGCAAGAATTTGGCCACACTCAATTATCCCCCTGCTTTGTGATTGAGAGGGCCCACCACGTTCCTGGGCGCCCCCTCCCAGAAGGACACCCGCCACATACTGTGGTGATTTGTCTCCTCAATTACAGAGATCGGGACTATATTCTGGGAGCTGCCAGGAAGAAGGGAAGTCTTCACATAAATAATGTTGTGGTGTCCCTTTTCCCTGACTACTCTGCATCAGTCCGCAACCGCAGAGCCAGTTATCAGCATGTCAAGCAGAATCTCCGGTAGCAGGATACCCAATATTCCATGCTGTTTCCTGCCACCCTCCGGGTAACCTACCAAGGAAAAGTCCAATTCTTCCAATCCCAAAAGATGCCCTGGCCTGGTGGGAATCTTTACCCCGCCCCCCAAACCACCTGCCTGATGTCGGTCCACATGATTTTTGCTGGAAAGGCTGGAGAGCCTGCATCCTCTTTCTTCCCTATTCTAACTATGCCTGTGGGGTTGCAGTTCTAATCCGCAAGGGGGTACCTTTTCTGTGTCACCAAGTCATCCTGGACCCTAAGGGACAATATTTTATCCTATATGCAACCATATATGGCACCCCCCTTATTTTTGCCTCTGTCTATCTCCCCCCTCTGGTCACGGCTACAGTGTTTGCTGACCTCAGTGTGCACTTTGCCTCCTTACTTAACCGTCCCACGCTCATCCTTGGGGATTTTAACTCTGTGTTGCAGCCGGCCTTGGACAGGTTGAGACCTCTACAGTCTGAGTCTAAGTTGTTTCGTGAGTGGTGCAGTGCCTATGGATATGTTGATATATGGAGCTGGAAATATCCTAATGTCGAAGTGTTCTCTTGCCAATCCAGGCCTTATGCAAGCCTCTCCAGAATAGATTATGCACTGGCCACGGGGGACTTTTAACCCCATATCCAGTCCATAGCGTACCTATCCCAAACGATCTCTGACCACTCTATAAATCAGGTGGGTTTGACTATGGGCCATATACCGATGTTCCGGACCTGGAGACTCAGTCCTCTCTGGATCTCCATGCTGGAAATCTCTGAATTCATCCCGACCGACATGTCTAACTACTGGTCCCTTAACACGGACTCTGCAGAGGGGGCCCTGTTTGGGACGCCTTCAAGGCGGTAGTCAGGGGCTCATATATTTCACGCATTAAAAAGTACAGATCCTCTGGGCGGGCTACGCAGGAAGCTTTCCAAAAGTCGTTAGAGGAGGCACGTGCCCGCCATACGGGTAACTCCTAGAGTTATACTTACGGACGCTCATCGGGCGCTTCAGCTCCATATGGTGGATTTGACCAGGAAGCAACAATTATACCTCTCTGCTCGCATCTGTGACCATGGGGGGAAAAATGGTAGGCTCCTTGCATATCTTGCCCACGTGGACCTCCGGGATAGTTTGATCGCTGAAATTCAACTTCCCAATGGGTCAACTACTGCTGACGCTCTGACCATTAATCAGACCTTTGCAGATATTTACAGAGCATTATACGACAACACATCTATTCCTTCAGAACAAGCCTTCCTAGGTTTCTTTGAATCACTTGACCTCCCCCCAGCAGCTTTCTTTAGACAAACCCATTACACCGGAGGAGGTAACTATGGCTATACATTTATTACAGACCAATAGAACTCCAAGCCTTTATGGACTACCCTCAGAATGGTACCAGACACACATAGAGGAAATGGCTCCTAAACTCCTTTCCAGGAGTCTCTCACCCTGGGGAAATTTCCAGACTCTATGAATGAAGCACTTATAGTGGTTATACCAAAACCTGGCAATGACAAACTGCAATGTGGGTCATACCATCGTCCCATATCCCTTTTAAATAATGATGCCAAGATTCTAGCTAAGATTCTTTCTCTTAGACTTCAAACATTCATTCTGTCCCTCATACCCCCGGATCAATCCTGTTTTATGCCTGGCAGAAGCACTTTTGACAACATTCGCAGGTTGTACTTGCATATCCATAATGCAGCACGCACAAAACGGGGGGGATTGGTCCTATCCCTAGACGTGGTAAAAGCCTTTGACACTGTGAGCTGGCCCTTTCTCTGGGAAGTTATGGCACGAGTGGGTATTGGTCCACAATTTATTCAATGGGCCTGTTTATTATACGCAGACCCAAAGGCTAGAGTTTGCACTAACAGAGACAATCTGAATTATTTCCTCTGAGGAGAGGTACCAGACAGGGTTGCCCTCTCTCTCCAATTTTGTTCGCATTGGCCATTGAGCCATTGGCCCTGGCGGTGCGATAGACATCAGAGATAGGGGTCATCTACTCTGGTCCACTGGAGGAGAAGATCTCCCTCTATGCGGACGATGCCCTTATATATCTAGACAGTAGGGAGAGCTTTTTCCATAAATTACTATGTGTCATGGAGGAGTTCAGCATAGCTTCGGGACTACAGGTGGATGGGAAAAGTCTCAGGCTTTCCTTGTTGCTCCCCCCTTTCCTATAGAATATCTGCAGGGATCACGTATTCAATTGACATCCTCCTTTAAATACCTTGGTATTCAAATACATGCTGACATTTCTAACCAGTTGCCGACCGCCTCATGAAGATATACTGTGGCAGAATGGCATGGGCAGGCAGAGTAATGTATGGGTACGTTACTCCCCTCCCGTGGGCAGGGGATGCATCGTGCCCCCCAGTGCCCGAGGCAGTCGGCATCATTCTAGGAGTGATCCATGCTGAGGGGGAGGTCACTGATTCATGGCCACCCCCTCGCGATTGCTCCTGGCAAATGAGAAGCTTTCTCTGCTTCTGTAACGTAAACAGTGATGTCATTGCTCCTCGTGAAACCTTTTCATTCCGGCTTCCGAGGAGAGAAGAAGTAATACTGCACCAACACTACACTAACAGTAGAACACGCAGGCACACAAATCACCCCCCAATCACCCCCCATCACCCCCCCGATCACCCCCCCTGCACCCCCTGTCACAGTGACACCAATAGCAGTTTTTATTTTTTTACTAATTACTGCATTGGTGTCATTTGTGACTGTTATAAGTGTTAGGGCAGTTAGTGGTAGGCCCCTTTAGGTCTAGGGTACCCTACTACCCCCCCTAAAAATGTTTAACCCCTTCATCACCCCCCAGTTAACCCATGTTGCCAGTGTCACTAAGCAATCTTTTTTTCTGACCGCAGTATCAATGTCACAGGTGACGCTAGGTAGCCAGGTAAGTATTTAGGTTCACCGTCAGCTTTTTATAGCGTCAGGTACCCCCATATACTACCTAATAAAGGTTTTAACCCCCTGATTGCCCCTTAGTTAACCCTTTCACCAGTGATAACCGTATAACTGTTACGGGTGACGCTGGTTAGTTAGTTTGTTTTTTATAGTGTCAGGGCACCCGCCGTTTATTACCTAATAAAGGTTTAACCCCCTCATCGCCCGGCAGGTGATGTCAGTTAGGTTTTAGGGTCAGATAGGGTCGGCGTCGCCCTAGGCAGCATCAGGTTAGTGCCAGTACCGCTAACACCCCTGCATGCAGCATACACCTCCCTTAGTGGTATAGTATCTGAACGGATCAATATCTGATCTGACCAGATCTATACTAGCGTCCCCAGCAGTTTAGGGTTCCCAAAAATGCAGTGTTAGCGGGATCAGCCCAGATACCTGCTAGCACCTGCGTTTTGCCCCTCCGCCCAGCCAAGCCCAGCCCACCCAAGTGCAGTATCGATCGATCACTGTCACTTACAAAACACAACACACATAACTGCAGCGTTCTCAGAGTCAGGCCTGATCCCTGCGATTGCTAACAGTTTTTTTGATAGCATTTGAATCAGTCACTAACAGTCAGGATCTTTTTTACCTGTGAGTCTCACTAGTGTACCACTAAATTTAGAGCCCAAAATGGCAAATTGAAGGTACAATAGTGAAGAGGCCTACACGTTTCTGAGCATGACAGATAGTGAAGAGTAAGTCACTCATCTGTCAGAGTTAGGCTCAGAATACGATCCTGTAGATGACAGTGGCTCCATGACAGATAGCTCTGACGACGGAGTTGTAGTCCCTGCCAAGATCAGGCGTACCAGACCCCGATCTTCTTCTGCTGTTGAAGTGCAAGAACCACAGGTCTCTCGTATGGAGCAGAGAAGTACTAGTGCGGCTATTCCTTCTGGTGAACTGGCAAGCACCAGCGGCCTAGTACACCCTGGTCGTAGTCAAAACAGCACTGCAGTAACACGTGGTGACGTGGCGAGTCCCATAAGTGCAGTTCAAGCTGGTGAGGTGGCAAGCACAAGTAGTGTCCCGCTGCCACCAAGAAGAAGACAAACACAGGCCCATCGAGCCCATAGTGCCCATAGTGCCCTTCCTGCTGCATTTGCCAATCCTAATTGGGAACCCACCACTTCTGCAGCACCCGTACTTCCCCCATTCACTGGCCAACCCAGCATTCAGGTTGAAACAGTTGATTTTATGTCACTTGATTTTTATTCGCTGTTTTTCACCGAAGATCTCTATAGATCTATTGTGGACCAAAGCAGTTTGTATGCTAGTCAATACATAGCCACTAATCCCCAGTCTTCCCTTGCCAGAGATTGGAAACCAATTACGGTTTTCCGAATTTAAGATCTTTCTGGGCCTATCCCTCCTCATGGGTATAACTAAAAAGAGTGAGTTGCGGTCATATTGGTCCACTGACGCAATTTACCATATGCCTGTGTTCTCTGCTTCCATGACCAGGGCACGATACAAGCAGATCTTGCGGTTCATGCATTTCAACAACAATGAACTCTGTCGTCCTCGTGGAGACCCTGGGTATGATCGGCTATACAAAATTCAGCCCCTCGTAAACCACTTCAACCAACATTTTGCAGACTTGTTTACTCCCCATCAAGTTGTCTGTGTTGATGAGTCCCTGATTAAGTTTTCTGGCCGCTTGTCTTTCAAACAGTATCTTCACAGCAAGCATGCCACAGGCTATACATGTAGTTTTATGGTTTACGAGGGAATAGCCACGTAGAGCTGCCGAACTGCCCAGATTACATAGGGAGCGCTGCCAACATTGTGTGGGACTTGGAGTCACCCTTATTCAGAAAGGGGTACCACTTGTACATGGACAATTATTACATGAGTGTGCCACTTTTTAGTCACTTGTTTGATCATCAGATTGGAGCATGTGGCACCGTGCGACCTAATCGCCGGGGCTTTCCCCAGCGGCTTGTAGATTCCCATCTTAGGCTGGGGGAGAGAGCCTGCTTCAAGTGTAATAATTTGCTCTCTGTGAAGTGGAGGGATAATAAGAATGTTTTCGTTCTTACCTCCCTTCATGCAGACACGACCGTCCAAATTCCTACGGCGACTGGTGTTGTGGAGAAACCCCTCTGTGTCCATGAATATAACCTTAATATGGGAGGGGTGGACCTCAATGACCAGTTGTTGGTGCCGTACCTAGTTGCCCGTAAGGCCAGATGCTGGTATAAAAAAGTGTCTGTATACTTATTTCAATTGGCTTTGCTGAATGCTCATTTGCTATACAGAGCTTCAGGATGGACTGGATCCTTCTTTAAATTCCAGGAAGAGATCGTCAGGGAGAGTTTTCAGATGGTGCTTCACCTTCCCAATCCAAATGCAGTAAGCCAGCTGCATGAGAGGCATTTTCCGTATGTCCTCCATAGTACCCCTACCCAACGAGCCCCCCAAAGAAGATGTCATGTCTGCAGCAAGCGCGGATATAGGCGTGACACCCGCTATTATTGTCCCTCCTGTCCTGACAATCCTGGCTTTTGCATTGGTGAATGTTTTGAACGCTACCATACACTAATGGAGTATTAGCGTAGGGTACAGCACTGCACATACTAGGTACACTTTCACAGGGTCTCCCAAGATGCCATCGCATTTTGTGAGACCTGGAACTGTTATGCCCTGTACACACGATCGGACATTGATCAGACATTCCGACAACAAAATCCTAGGATTTTTTCTGACGGATGTTGGCTCAAACTTGTTTTGCGTACACACGGTCGCACAAAGTTGTCGGAATTTCCGATCGCCAAGAACGCGGTGACGTCAAGCACGTACGACGAGACTAGAAAAGGCCAGTTCAGAACCAAGCGCGGCACCCTTTGGGCTCCTTTTGCTAATCTTGTGTTAGTAAAAGTTTGGTGAGAGACGATTCGCGCTTTTTCAGACTCGTGGCTTTCAGATCGTTTTCTGCCATTCAGTTTGTGCTTGTGGGTTTGTATCTGCTCTTCAGTGCATGCAAACAAGTTCCGTGTGACTTAGTCATTGTGTTCTTGTTCGATCGTTACTGTTTTTCAGGTCGCTCTTCACAGGCCTTGCTGTTCTTCAGTGCATTCTGTTACTTCGTTCTGAGCAGCCGACCGTTTTCTAGCCATGTTGCTTATGCGTACTCCTCGTAGAGTTCGTGCTGTGCGGGGGCTTGGTGTTGGGGTCCTGACCTTGACACAAGTCCAGTCCATGAGCAGGGTGGGGAGGAGTTCATGGACCAAGAATTGGTTGCTTCAGTGTGACCAGTTCTCTCATATGCCTTTGCTCTGTGAGATCCGTGAGAATAATCCTGATGATTTCAGGAACTTTCTCAGGATGACGGACCCCGTGTTTCACCGTTTGTTGGCTTCGCTGACCCCTTATATTAGCAGGCAGGATACCTGCATGAGGCAAGCCATCACTCCGGAGCAGAGGCTCGTCACTACCCAGCGGTATTTGGCGACAGGGAGAAGTCTGCAGGACTTGAAGTTCTCGACAGGCATCTCCCCCTAGGCTCTGGGTATCATCATCCCAGAGACCTGTTCTGCCATCATCCAGGTCCTGCAGAAGGAGTATATGAAGGTAAGAATTTTATCCTTTAATATCACATTTTATTGTATTTAATGTTTGCTAATATCTTGTATTTCTTTCCTCATTCCCTAATTACCATGATTGTAATATGCTGTGAATGTCCCCTTTGTCCTCATGCATGCTGGTTTTTTAGGTAATTAATTTTGTAGGTCCTTCATACAGATTGTCCTTCACTAACCTCCCCAACATGGTCTACGGGCCCTATATTCACCTCATGTAGTCACTTAACAATGTATTTTATCAGCTCCATAGTAGTGCTTTACCCCAAACACCCCCTAAAATGTTTTGAAATGTAATTTGTGCTTTAAATTCAGGCAGAGTGCCTGAGGCTTTTTTTTGTAGTGTGCCCAAATCATTTTTAGTAACCCTCCCTCCCCCCAACTGCTAAGTCAGCTGATACCAATGCTCTATCTATCCTCAATCATCTATCTGCTGACTTTGCCAAACCCATACACACTATACCCATCTCTTTTGTGGTGAGATTTATAGATGAATTCCCCAAAGCATGTAGTGCAAGGGCCTGCCTGTATACTTTCCAATGGTAGTGTTTAAACTTTTTACATCATATTATTATCTTGATAGGTAAATAGGTAATAGCAGAATGTCCAAATGTGCTCAAATGTGCACAGTGTGTATTTATATCTTTGTATTATGACACTTCTTACCTGTCCAGTGGGCTGCCAATAGTGTAACTAAGGAGGGGCTGTTCCAAGTAATACCCTGTATTTAGGCATTCATCTCTCAATGAAGTGAAGAGGGTTACCTGTCCAAGATTTCCCCACCCCCCATAATGTTAGAAATGGCCCATGAGAGGGGGGGGGAATATCTGGCAAGGGAAGACTGGGGATTAGTGGCTATGTATTGACTAGCATACAAACTGCTTTGGTCCACAATAGATCTATAGAGATCTTCGGTGAAAAACAGCGAATAAAAATCAAGTGACATAAAATCAACTGTTTCAACCTGAATGCTGGGTTGGCCAGTGAATGGGGGAAGTACGGGTGCTGCAGAAGTGGTGGGTTCCCAATTAGGATTGGCAAATGCAGCAGGAAGGGCACTATGGGCACTATGGGCTCGATGGGCCTGTGTTGGTGTACCTTATACTTTGGTGTTGTTAAATTCCCCTTAATAAATTCTATCTGGAGGTTGCCCCAGATTGTTTGTGCCTAATCTGCTTGCCATGTTTCTGAGCAAAAATATTAATATTTATTTTTTTTCCTCAACAGTTTCCTTCCACGCCACAGGAATAGCAGACTGTGGCCTCCCACTTTGCCCAGCGGTGGGACGTTCCTAACTGCGGAGGGGCAATTGATGGGAAACACGTCCACATCATCCCACCACCAAACTCGGGGTCATACTATTTCAACTATAAGGGGTTCAATAGTATTGTGATGTTGGCGGTGGTGTCGGCTAATTACGACTTCTTGTATGTGGACGTGGGGAAGAATGGCTGGATGTCCGATGGTGGAGTAATCGCCCAGACGGAGTTCTATAGGCGTCTCCAGAATGGCAGCTTGGACTTGCCAGCTCCAGAGGACAATGTGGAAGGACTCCCATTCGTGTTCGTTGCTGATGAAGCGTTTGCGCTGGGGGACCATCTTATGCGGCCATTCCCGATGAGGACAGAGGGTTTTTAATTACCGGCTGGCCAGAGCCCGAAGAGTGGTGGAGAACACATTTGGAATCCTGGCCAGCCGGTTCCACCTATTTCTGACACCTATCCATATGGCGGAGTATAAACTTAATCATATAATCATGGCGTGCTGTATTCTCCATAACTTTTTACGGAAACATTCGGCCAACTATGCTGGCTCAGTTGGGCCTGAGGCCGGAGTGATCCCTGAAACAACACTGACGGCGCTTGAAAGCGGCCGTCCTGGCTTGCCCGTGATGTCCGGTTACAATACCTGGAGTTCTTTGTGGGTAGGGGGGCCATCAATATGACTGCAAATTTGTGAAGCCTTTTTCAAATAAAAAGCAAAAAAAAGAAATTCTTTGTGGACATTTACTGCTTGTGTTTGTTTTAGCTGAGCCTGACAGCAATGTGGGGAGTCCTGAAAATTGCGTGATTGTGTAACCTTATACAAAGCACTGTTGGCTGTTATATACTAAAGGCGTATACACTTTTTATACTACAAGTGCTCTTGAAACTGCTATGAAAATGCTCTTGTAGTGCAAAGAGGATTTGCCCTTAGGAAATAACCACCATTTTCTCCAAAAACAGCAATTACATCACCACAAAAGTGTTGTAGCGTTGAGACAATAATCCACACATTCTTGATTAACAAACTTTTTAATACCTGCACAATCACATGTGCATTTAAAAACGGTTTTTAAAACAAACCAACATGTTTGTTGTACAACAACTTTTGGGGTGGCATTATCAAAAATAGAAATGTCCATTTACGATAAAACAGGCCTGTGTAAAACCAACAAGAAAGACAAAAAACTTGAACTTACAAAGTTCATATATGGTAAAACCTGAAGGCAATATCAGACATGAGTATTTAGGAACTGTGTTTGATATTATGTTCAGATGGGGTCAAATCACCCCTTGAAAAGCCAAATTTGGAAGATGCACACCAATTTACGAATGTCAACATGTGCTATCTGCCATCACGGGGGATCAAGGGACATGTTTTGGGGGAGCAAGCCCTTCCTCACTGCTACTTTAATATTGAGGAAGGGGTTGCACCCCCAAAACGCGTCCATTGATCTCCCGTGATGGCAGATAGCACATGTTGGCACACTGTGTGCATCCTCCAAATTTGGCTTTTCGAAACATTGCAAAAATATTTTAAATATTGTACCACACAAAAAAAAAAGTGATTTTATGGGGTATTAAATTCGCCCCAAAACATCAATGATGTTATTATTTTTTTGAATCACATCATTGATTTTTGTCTTGATGTTCTCCAATTCTAAATTACACCCCATGATCTCCCCGATCAGGATCTGGGCACTTTCTGATGTGAAAGGATCTCGATCCCTAACAACACGATCACCTAAAAAGAGAGAAACCAAACAAAAACAGGTATCAAAAATCTGCCAGCATCCATCTCTTACCTGAGTCTGTGGTCGCAGACACTCACCTGTTGTGGTGCCAATTTCAACCACATCTTCTTCCTCCTCCTGCTCCACTTGGGTTGGGGGTCTCTGGTCTTCTCAGATGAGGGGTGTCCTCCGAGTCTTTTCTCCCCTATGTAAAAAAAAAATGGTATAATTGGTATAATTAGCACACAGTGATTTGATGGCATAACTATAAATAGGAAACATTGCTTGGAAGTGGGGTACAATTGTCAATTTTAGCAGAGTTCCAAGATGTCGCTTTTTTATTGTCCTTTGTCAACCTGCAATACTTACCTGTTTAGTACAAGCTTCACAGATGGAGACCCCCCTATAGTATACACTGGAGCACCTGTGTGCCCCCCCTAATAAAAATGGTGTTCTTGTGTCCCACACTAATGCTCCAGTGTCCAGATGTGAAAACAGCTGCTCAGTGTCCTCTCCTTACACAGAATATAGTTTGCATTTCATTCTAGTAACAAACCCATCTACACAACCAAATATTTTGCATTCAAGTAGGCCCTAAAAAATGTAGGAAAATGCATATGGCCTAAACAATGGTGTTTTAGAGGGCGAAAAAAAAAATGTTTGATACGAACGAATAATGGGCCCATGAACATTAAAATTGACATTTTAAACTGTACAATTAAGAAAAGCATATGGAGCAGCACGAACGTAATAAAGACAAAAAGAATAGGAACACAGCACAACTACTTACTTTTTTGCAGCACTCTCCGGATCTTTCGGTACTGCTCGGGCTCTCTTAATTTTAGGTCCGACCACCGCTTCCTGAGCTGATCTTTCGATCGTCGTACCCCGAAATTCCTGTGCAGACTTTTGACCACTTTCGCCATGATCTTGGCCTTTCTGATATTGGGGTTGGGGTAAGGCCCATACTTTCCATCATAGTCAGCCTTCTTCAGGATGTCCACCATCTCCAACATCTCCCCAAAGGACATATTTGTGGCCTTAAATTGTCTCCTTCTGGATCGGGACGTGTCCGGATCCGGGCTTTCCTCCTCCTCCTCCTCATTGCTATAATTAGCACGCACCTGCTCTGACTCCGCCATGTGCTCTTCACCCACTGCGCTGAACGAAAAGGGGCGGGGAATAGACTAGAAAGAACGTCAGGGGCGGGCGGAGTTACACGCATGCGCAGTGTGTATAAAGCGTAACACGCGTGCGTAGTACGTACAATCTGTGAGCGGACGAAGGAGCATTGGATGCGCCGATCGTAAGAAAGAAGGTAAGAGACAAACTTGTGCCTATACTGCTTCTAGATTGAGGCCTATATTGTAACAAGATTAGGAGAGTTTTGTCTGACATTAGGTTTTGTCTTGTGTTGTGTCTTGCAGTGAACATGGATATCTTATTAAAAGATAATGACTTCATGTCAATATTCATTGATATGTTAAGGGAGCTGCCATGTCTGTGGGAGATCAACCACCCACATTACAGGAACCAAACAAAGAGGAAGGCAGCACTGGTTCATTTGTTGGAAATTGTGAAGCAGGTGATCCCCACGGCAGACATCACATATTTGAAGATCCTAATTGGTGGCCTGAGGAGCACATATGTAAGGGAGCGCCAGAAAGTCCAGAATTCGCAGAGATCCGGAGCAGCAGATGACATCTATGTGTACTAGGACAGGCTGCATTTTCTGGCAGGCCATACTGAACCCAGGTCATCCCTCTCCAGTCTTCCTTCCACGCTTCCTTCCCCTCCAGCTGAGGCTTCTGACGCCCAACCTGGGCCTTCCAGGCAACAACATGTGGAAGAGCCCAGATTGAGCCAGGTATAGCATTCCTCTAAATATTGCTGGTTGTCCAATCAATTATGTTAACTAGATGTTAGTTTGGAGTACTAATTTAGGATTATGATTGATGATGCAAAAACTAAAACCATGTCCCTTTTTCATACACAGGGAAGTCTCAGCCAGGAGGTGGCTGGGCTGAGCCGCCTGCCTGATATGCTGGTCCCTCCCCAACACCTGGAAAGAGAAAGTGGCAGGAGGAGGAGTGCCCTAGAGGAGGCTGCCATAGGCCTCTTTTGGAGGGCTACAGAGGCCCTGGGAGCACCACACACCATGGAGGAGGACTTTGCTGCCATCATTGCCTCTAAAATGCAGAGGATGGAGGAGAGACAACAACTCATATGTGAATCGCTCATATTGGAGGCTCTTAATAAAGGTATGAGGGGTCAAATTACATCTCAGACACACCTTTGCAAACTCACAGATGGTCCTCCTCCTCCTCCTGCAGGTCCTCCTTCTCCTCCTCCTCCTCCTCCAGGTCCTCCCAGTCCTCCTCCTCCTCCAGGTCCTACTCCTCCTCCTGCCACATCTCCAACAGCAGAGCCACAGCCCGCCCGGAATGAAGCGTGGAAGGAAGACCAGAAAGTGAGGACCCTGGATTCAGTCTGGTTGGCCAAAAGATGCAGCCTCTTGTGGTACCACAGCCTGGGGACACAGATATCATCTGCTGCTTTCCAGATCTCTGGGACTTCTGGACCAGACTGCCCTCCCTTACATATGGACTCCTCAGGCCACCAATTTTGATGTTCAAGAATTGATGTCTGCCCTGGGGGTCCCAGGCTTCGCTAATTTCTCATGTTTATCCAGTGTTGCCTCCCTCTTTGTTTGGTTCTGAGCCCTTAATAAAGGAATTTTGTTTTGAATTATACTTGCCTATGTGTGTTTTACTTCAAAAAGTAAATTTAACAAATTAACAAGGGACACCAACAACAAACAATCTCCTTGAGATTAAATAATAAAAGATATCAATGGTGTTGTGGTAACTTGACACACAAAACACACACAAAAATAGTCTGTAGTAAAAATAAAAATAACATTAAACAAAGATCAGCCTTGGAAAAAATACAAACATAAAATCTAAACCAAAAATGGCTTTAAATCACAAAAAAAAGAAAAAAAAAAAAAAAAAAAGAAATTCTGTCAGATGTGACAAATCAAAATATATTCCGGGAATCCCAAGAAAAAAACACAAAATAAGTTTGTGAGAAGTGTGTGTGAATATGAGCAGTAAAAGTACTTAATTCTTGTCACATTATAAAGAAGAAGAGAGTGCGCTGTATTAAACCATTGTTAACATTGCAGCGTGACGAAAGTGCTGTATCCATTGCGAACGCTAAGTTTACCAGACCGAGGTGTTCCGTGTCAGAATTTCTTCTGAGCATGCGTGGCACTTTGTGCGTCGGAACAGGCCACACACGGTCGGAATTGACGCGATTTATCTCCTGCTCTCAAACTTTGTGTGTCGGAAAATCCAATGGAAAATGTCCGATGGAGCCCACACACGGTCGGAATTTCCGACAACACGCTCCGATCGGACATTTTCCATCGGAAAATCCGACCGTGTGTACGGGGCATTACAGTTACAACAATTACAGTTACAAAAAAAAAGTGCTATTTATTCACCTACGTGGACTCACTGTATTCAGCTTCTAAACCTATGTCAGCCAATTTGTGCTAGTTTTGTGACTAGACCATTTGGACGTTTTGTTGATTGTTTCACTTAAGTTTGTTCAATTTTATCCATTGTATATTCATTTTTTTCAGATATCTGTTATAGGCCACACAATTGCCTATTCGTTATACACTATACATGCTACATTTGATTTTATCATTTTTTATATTGGTATCTCATTTTTAGTGTATCTGTGGCCCCATTTGGGCTGTTTTCACCTCTCTATCACATTCACTTTATACTTAGTCCCTTCCACATTCCACTCCCCTTCCCATTTTATCACAGCGCAACTACCATTTTCCTTTTGTTTTAATTTCAGCAGTAGACCTCCTCCGTAAATCTAAAGTGGTAACCTGTAAAGGCTTTTAAAAATTATATAGTTTGTCGCCACTGCACGTTTGTGCGCAAATTTAAAGCATGTCGTGTTTGGTAATCATGTACTCGGCCTAAGATCATCTTTTTTATTTCATCAAACATTTTGGCAATATATTGTGTTGTAATGCATTAAAATTTAAAAAAGTGTGTTTTCTCCCAAAAAAATGCGTTTGAAAAATTGCTGAGCAAATAGTGTGCGAAAAAAAAAATGAAACACCCACCATTTTAATCTGTAGGGCCTTTGCTTTAAAAAAATATATAATGTTTGGGGGTTCAAAGTAATTTTCTTGCAAAAAAAAAAATATTTTTTCATGTAAACAAAAAGTGTCAGAAAGGGCTTTGTCTTCAAGTGGTTAGAAGAGTGGGTCATGTGTGACATAAGCTTCTAAATGTTGTGCATAAAATGCCAGGACAGTTCAAAACCCCCAAAAATGACCCCATTTTGGAAAGTAGACACCCCAAGCTATTTATATAGACCTAACCACAAATGTGAACCAAATCAGTACAGAGTCTTAAATAGGGGTGATCAACAGTATAAGTGATGAATGTAAATTAAATGAATAAATAAAGGTCACCAATAGCTGATACACAAAAATCAAAATTGATAATAAGTCCATGTGAGATGGGTTGGTAAAAATAGGCATCAATAATTAATAAATAAAAAACCATATGTGCACAAATTAATCTTAAAAAAATATAACATGAACAAAAATAAAAAATTAGTTAAAAAATGTACCGGTGTGTGATGATGGGTGTGTGTGTGGGCGTGACCGGATGCTGAGGTGAGGGAGAGCCGTGCAACTGAACCCGGTCCCTACTCAATCTCTGTCCCCACGCTGGAAACCACAGGGTGAAGCGGAGAGGGAGACACCGTATGTTAGGATCTCCCAGACCTAGCGGTTCCATATGTGACAGACGCGGTGGAAGGAGGAGAGGAGAGACGCTTTCAGTGTCTGAAGAATCCATGCGCTCGGAGCTCTCCCGGGTGGACTGTCAGCTGATCGCACTCTGTGTGCGGGAGAGGGGAGCGCACCTGCCCGGAAGCAAGAGTGAGTGGCGGCGGCGGCAGCTGTGTGAGCCGTGCGGAGTGGCGGTGCTCCAAATTTGACTGGAGGGGTGAGTGACCCACACCAGAGGACTCTGGGGGACACACAGGGTGGGCTGGTATTATTCTATATGGTACTGTGAACCCCCCCTCACAGACAGGACAGTATTTACCGCCCGCTCAGCCAGCAAAAAAAAAGCGAGGGTTTCTCAGCAAGCGGGAGGCTGCGGTATCTCTGCAGGGTGACACTCGCTGAAGCAGCTGGGTCAGTATGACTAGAAAGAAGGGGCAGGAGGAGGCATCAGCGCAGGAAGGCACAGGGGCCGTAGTACAGTGAAACCCCAAAGAAAAAGGAAGCCAGGTGGCTGCTAAACTAGAACGGTTTGCTCATACACCAAACCAGCTTGCAAGCTTGACACCAAAAAAGAGCAACCATGCAGGGGGGTCGCAGCATCAACCTAGCCAGCCCGGGAGGAGAAGCCTAGGCCCCATTGGGGGGGAGCTGCGAATTCGCTGATGGATCCAGGGGCCAGTGGAACACTGGAGGGGGATTCTGGCCCGAGAGTGGAGCTGGGGGATGGTGCAGCAATACCATCAGTCGAGAAGGAGCCATCATTGAAAGATATCTTCCTAGCAGTTAATAGCTGTAAATTATCTATCACCGATCTGTCCGTACAACTGAAAAGCATTAAAGTTGAATTGTTGGCGGTAAAAAACGAAATGCAAGTGGTTTGTACCCGGACAGCAGCCCTGGAAGACAGGATTAGCCAGATGGAGGATGATGTTTTCCCTTTAAAACAGGAAGTCTCAGTTATGAAAAGTCAGGGGGCGTGGCTTGGAGCCGAACGAGAATGGCTGCCTGATCTCCTCGCTCTGTCCCACGGAGGTCCTGCAAGCTGCCTAAAGGAGCCCTTATCTGCCGCTAACATGGGGAAACCGAAGGACAAAACATCCCAGTCCCGGTCCCGATCCCCCAGGGGCATGGATCCGCTCTCCGGACACAACATCCCGGAAATCTTCCGGCCGCGATCACGCGAGGCCCCGTCTTCATCTCCGGCCTACTCCGGAACACGCGCCTCAAGCCTCAGCCCTGCCAGGAGAAGCTCACAGCGTGCAGAGAGCCCATCTACTGCTCGACCACTTACCATGAATGATCTCAGGTCGGTGGCCACAGATATAAAAGACTCCTTTGCTACTGCCTTTACAGATCTCAGGAGGGAGATTCAATCGATACACATGAGAATTGATGACCTAGAAACAACCACTACCCGCCATGATGCCGCCTTACAACAGCTACAGCACTCGTCCCAGATTTACAACAGCCAGCTCAGAGATCTACACAGGCATATGGAGGATCTGGACAATCGCGGACGCCGCCATAATGTGAGGGTAAGAGGCATACCTGAGTCCGTTGAGCAGAATCACATTATACAGGCCACTATCCAGATTTTCAATGACTTACTGGGAAGACCCCCCGAGACCCCCATTGAATATGAGCGTCTACACAGAGCTCTCAAACCCAGAGGCAGAGACTCAGACCCTCCCAGAGATGTGATATGCTGCCTAGTTAATTTCAGATTGAAGGAAGACATACTAAGAAGAGCCAGAGAGCGCCGCAGCTTAATGTACCAGGGTGCAGAAATCAAGATTTTTCAAGATCTGTCCCCCATAACCCTACAAAACAGAAGAGACCTACGTCCGTTGCTCGACCTACTGTGCCAAAAAGGGATCCAATATCGCTGGAAATTTCCCTTCTGCCTGTCTGCAACAAATGCTGGACGCACTGCCAATCTGAAAGTCCCGGAAGATCTCAGGGGGTTCTGCAATACTCTGCAGATACCATTCATTGAACTCCCGGACTGGTATAGAGACTTTCGCTCCCCCCAGCTCCAAAGAACCAACTCCATGGAAGCTATCCCGGTGAGAGATGAATTCCACATTAGAAGGCGCAGATCATCCTCTCCAAGACCATTTCCTCAGAGGGAGCAGCTGGACAGAGACCGACAGAGCCCAACAGCGTCCCCAGCTCACAGGCGGGCTCGGCCAGATCAGCCTTAATCAATCCTGTCCAAATGTTTGAAAACAGTACAACTCATGTTCAGAGTTGCAGTCTCTCTTAGGTCGCCACCCCAACCCTAGTTCCAGGACCATAGCATCAGAGCAGAACAGCAATCCGATCGACACTTGAAATCCACCTGACAGCGGCCTACCTCAAACCGGACCCGAACTGGATCCACCAGATACAGACAGACAACAATACACTCCTACAAGCCTAGAAACCCAGGAAGACCCCACGCTACACACCTCCACATCAACTCAATTCCAGGACATTCTCCTCGGGGAAACATCCCTCATCCACAGGCCCCAACAGAACTCAATCCACTCTCCTAAGTAGCAGAACTTAAGCCGCCTACATCATCAGTGGAATTCTGTCTGGCTGAGCAACAGGCCACCACACAAGCCACCAACATCCTCACTCAACTGCCAGCCTTTACTGAGTCCAGGAATGACAGCTCGCGATGGACCCCCCCCCTTCAATATGGTGTCATCCACCACAGCTCACTACACCACTTGGGTATCCCCCCGCCATTTCCCCCTCTCCCCTTCCCCCCCACTTCCCTACCCACCCCAACCCCCCCCCTTCTGTTCAGGAACCTTCTCCAGACTGAAGACGACGCAACAAAGAGACGAACTGAACCTCTGGAACCAAAACAAGTCAGATGCTTAACGCACGGTATTCCACCGTGCGCCGAGATACATTTAGAGTTCTCTCTTTTTTTGGCCCCCTTTTGTTCTTTGTTTTTTTTTCTGTTTCTCCCCTTTTTCTTTTTATCCCATCAACTTTATTTACTGCTTTTGAACATGCTTATGCTGAATGTTTTGATTTGTTTATAGGGAAGAAGAGGGGCTCATCCCGCATGGATAAGGGCTCTTTCCCTACCTGACACACTCCTATTCGCTTTACATTTGCCAGGGACGTCCATGGGGGATGAACTTCCTAAGGATGGGCAGGTTGTATTAAACCAACCACTCTAGGACCACAGCCGCTGAGTTCTGTACAGTCAACTAGACACCTACTAAAGACCACTTCATACCTAATCTACTGCTAAATTTTGCTAGGAACTACCATAGGCCGCTCTGGGAATGAGCAACTGCTCGAGGTACAGCTCTATCCTAACTCGGTGACTAGACCACACTTAGACTAATCCTTTCACGTAAGCATCAATGGATCCTTATTTATTTCCCCCCCCATAGTCAAATGCCCCCCCAAATTATAGTGAGCTAGCCTCGTAGAGGCTGCGCCACCTCACGCCCCCATATAGCCTCAATACTTACCACAAGCTCATAATTTACACTAAAACCAACCTATCCTTAAGATTATGGCTGCTACTAGTTTCAGTATTATTTCTAAGATATATCTATAGATGGTTTAGCAAAGCCACTCTTCCTGAGCCTTTGTACTTGCTGTACAGGTGGCGACCTCCACATGTTTTCTAACGTAGCTAGTTTATTTCTAGGACCACAGTTTAATGTTCAATGTTCCAAATGTCTATATTATTGATTGTTTTTGCTTTCACATCATCAATCTGAGATCTTTAACCACACATTCTCCCCTTGATACGTAAGCAGGCTCCCTCCATATAAGTCAAATAGACCCAGGATGACCTCCCAGGAACAGAACATCTCTCGAACCTTTCTTCGAGCACCTTCCACTCCTCCACACAACAGGACAGTGACTATCCTAGTTGACCCACACCGGACGTTTCAACCCATAACAGGGTAAGGTAGCCGGACTACGTTTACCCCTGGTAAGTACATCTTACTCCCCGTTACTAAACCCCACTTGACTAACCTCCCCCCTCCTTTCTCCTATCTCTCCCTCCTTTCTATACGCTCTCTTTCCCTCCCTCCCCCCTCCCCCCTTTATACATCTGGGCTTCTCCCCCTCCCTAGTCTCCACCGTAGCATTTCCCACTATAAAGCTTAAATACCTTTGAAGAGCGTACGTCTCTCCACAGATTACACTCACCCACATCGGCCACAACGGCAAATTGCACCCCCTCCCCGTACCTAATATATCAACTAGACTATACCCAACGATCATGGACCCCCTACATTCTACTACGCAACACAACACGCTCAAAGTAGTCTCTCAAAATGTCAAAGGACTAAATATCCCTGAGAAGCGTAGTCAAATTCTCAGCATGATGAGTAAATTAAAAGCAGATGTGGTGTTTCTGCAAGAAACCCACTTTCGCACGAACAATACCCCTAAACTAGCAAGCCGCAGGTACCATACCGCCTTCCATGCTACAAACCCTCTAGCCAAAACAAAAGGGGTTACAATTCTGCTCTCTAAAAATCTTCCATGGCAACTTATAGATTCCCTAATAGACCCAGAGGGCCGCATACTTATTCCTGAAGGGAACCATCCATAATCGGACGGTCACTCTAGCAAACATATACAGCCCCAATACTGCCCAGGTCAGCTTCTTCTGTTCTATCGCAGCCATCCTTGCAGGCTTTCAAGCGGGGACTACAATTCTTGGAGGCGATTTTAATGTGACACTTCAGCCCATCCTAGATTCCTCATCGGGGTCTTCCACCCTTCCTTACAGAACACTGAGACAAATTAAAATACAAATACAGGAACTTCTTTTACACGACACATGGCGTACCTTACACCCGAATGGGAAAGATTACTCCTTTTTCTCCGCACCTCACAATAGGTACTCTAGGCTTGATTACCTCTTCCTCTCCCAAAAAGATCTCCCCTTCCTAAAATCCGCTACCATTGAACCCCTACTCATCTCAGATCACCACCCAATCACCCTCTCCCTTTCCTTCCCGGAAAGAAACTTGGTCACAAAGATATGGCGTCTTGACCCATCTCTCCTCACTTCAGAAATTGACACTAACATTGACATTCTGCTATTTCTAAGTGACCCACTTACCTCGATCCCAAACCTCCTCAGAGATTTTGACCTATTTCGGCAAATATCCAACCTAAAGATTAACTTCTCAAAATCCCATGCCCTCAACATTTCCCTCCCGAAAGACCTAGTCTCCCAATGCCAAGTTAATTTTCCCTTTGTCTGGAAACAAAACGCCATCACTTATCTGGGAATCCAATTGACCACACGCCTGTCGGAAAGAAACTTGGTCACAAAGATATGGCGTCTTGACCCATCTCTCCTCACTTCAGAAATTGACACTAACCACATCCGCACCAGCCTCAGCAACTACTTCAGGGAAAATGACAACTCCGAAACAGCACCCCTGTCCCTCTGGGAGGCACATAAGTGCGTCATCCGAGGGGAATTCCTCACACTTCAGGCCAATCGGAAAAAAACACAACAAATAACCTTACGGGAACTCACTAACAAAATAAAGAGACTAGAAATACTTCACAAGCAGTCCCAATCACAAGACACATACCTAGAACTTACTCAAACCAGGAAACTTCTGTTGGAAGTCCTCAACCGTAAAACCCGATGCAAATTTATGTTAAACCAAAAGCTATTTTATGAACAGGGGAACAAGTGCGGGAAGCTACTAGCTAGAGCGATACAATCTAAGAAAGCTAGCACCAACATTCACACTATTAAAGACCCCTTAGGTAACTCAAGCTCAAACTCCGCAGACATAGCATCTCAATTTGAACGCTACTACACAGAACTTTATAACATACCGCAGCAACCCGAAACAACCGTAGGCCAAACCTCTAGAAAAGCCATTATCACAGACTTCCTCAAAAAATTCAGCCCCAAACCCATACCCCGGGAAGAGGCTCGCGATTTAGACAACCCCAAATCCAAAGAGGAACTTAAGAGAGCGATTAAACAACTAAAAACAGGCAAAAGCCCAGGCCCCGACGGCTTTTCAGCACCATATTATAAGACCTTTATAGACATACTATCAGCCCCGTTCCTAAAGACTTTCAACTCCTTAACCTCATCAAAGTTACCTTTTCACAGACTGCTTGAAGCGCATATCACGGTCATCCCGAAGGAGGGGAAGGATGCCACTTCAGTCACTAGTTACAGACCAATCTCCCTACTCAACGTAGATATTAAATTATTCGCAAAAATCCTAGCAAACCGACTCCTTCCCCTCCTTCCTACAATAATAGGGAAAGACCAGGTTGGATTTGTTCCTGGCAGAGAGGCCAGGGACAACACCATCAAGGCAATTAACTTAAACCATTGGCTAACTTCCCAAAAACAAAGAGGCTTCTTTCTATTCCTGGATGCTGAGAAGGCGTTTGACAGGCTGGCCTGGGACTACCTGGGGGCGGTTTTACGCCACCTAGGTCTACAGAACCGAATGTTCAACCTAATTATGTCCCTATACACCACACCAACAGCAAAAGTCAAAGTCAACGGCCACCTGTCAGACGCCTTCTCCATCCGGAATGGAACGAGACAAGGATGTCCATTGTCCCCTATCCTTTTTATCTTAACTCTAGAACCCCTACTACGCTGCCTACAATCGAACGAGAATATCAAGGGTATTCCCATTGCAGGACGTACGTTTAAAATAGCGGCTTTTGCCGATGACATTCTGCTATTTCTAAGTGACCCACTTACCTCGATCCCAAACCTCCTCAGAGATTTTGACCTATTTCGGCAAATATCCAACCTAAAGATTAACTTCTCAAAATCCCATGCCCTCAACATTTCCCTCCCGAAAGACCTAGTCTCCCAATGCCAAGTTAATTTTCCCTTTGTCTGGAAACAAAACGCCATCACTTATCTGGGAATCCAATTGACCACACGCCTGTCGGACTTGTACACTAAAAATTTCACCCCGCTGATTCGCACAATCTCCGAGGACCTACGCAGATGGGACAAACCCCACTTTTCTTGGTTAGGCCGTGCGGCCATCCTAAAGATGAATGTGCTCCCGCGTGTCCTATATCTGCTACAAACAACACCCATCAAACTCCCTGCAGCCTTCTTTCACACGATCAAACAACAATCGCTGAAGTTTCTGTGGAAACACAAGCGTCCTAGGATAAGCTACTCCTAACTCTCGAAACCCAAAAACAAAGGGGGTATTGGGCTACCAGATTTGCAGAATTATTCCAGAGCTTGTCATCTGGGAAGAATTGTAGACTGGGCAGTACACGAAGGGGTTAAAGACTGGGTGAGACTAGAAGGCTCGTTCTCCCACTTGCCCATTAGAAGCACCCCATGGATTCTCCAATGCCACATTCCCAAAACCCTAAAAGAACACCCCCTAATAGAGGCTACCCTCAAGAGCTTTAGGGAAGTATGTAAAAAAATTCCAAATCTCCTCTAACCCAGGGCCCCTTACGCCTATCCGCCTTAACCCAGCCTTTGTCCCGGGGATGTCCGATAACTTCCTTAAAGATACTTGGCCACACAAAGACATACTAGCCCAACACTTCTTTAGAGATGGTAATTTCATAAACCGTGATGCACTTCCCAGAAATACAGGGGGCGAACCCTTCCCGCTATGGACTTACTTCCAGATTCGCCATTTTCTTGCAACAACACACCGAAACACGTCGGTATCTAGAAGCTTAACCCCATTTGAAAACCTATGCTCCCAAACCACACCGCAACAGCACTTGATTGCAAATACCCACTCCATGCTCTTTGCCCTGACCTCCCCCAAAGATACCAAGGCTTGCCAGGCTTGGGAAAGGGAACTTCAAATAGATCTAACGGAAGAGAACTGGGAACAAATTTTCACAATAGCACACAAGGGCTCCCTCAATGTCACGATACAAGAGAATAATTACAAAACCCTATCCCGATGGTACCGTACACCTGAACTACTAAACAAATTTAATCCTGATACGTCAAACAAATGTTGGAGATGCTTCAATGATATAGGCACATTTTTACACATCTGGTGGTCCTGCCCTCTTCTCCAGACTTTCTGGAAACAGCTTCATGACATCACTTCCCAGGTAACCACATACCCCCTGGACTCTACTCCTACCAGACTCATTCTCCACCATTCCTCCACTTCAGCTCACACATACAGAAAGTCTTTGGGAATACATATGATCAACGCAGCCAAACTATGCATCTCAGCCAAATGGAGATCCCCCTGTAGCCCAACTATGTCTGAATGGTTTTCCCGTGTAGACAAAATCGCTGAAATAGAGGAATTAATCCACACTGCAAAAGATACGCCTTCAAAATACTCCCGAACGTGGGCTTGTTGGACCCACTTTTGTACCACAGAGAGATATTCCTCCATTATGAAGCCAAATTGTCCCGAATCCTCCCACAACGACTGATTGAAATAAGCCAAAAACCCCCTTGAGACATACACCTACCCATCAAAACTCGCTGTTTCGCTCACTCCTGCTTTAATGTGGATCCCGGGGGGAATCCCCCTTCAGACAGGGATCCGCACACGAGAATGTCCATGCTCTTGAAGCTCGATGGAGACTGGGGAGGGGATACCCCAGTTCCCTACCTCCCCCACCTACTTCTATCTTTCACTTCATCCCTCCATCCCATTCACGTCTATGTCTATTTCCCTCTCTATTCCCCTACCCCAACTGAACTGACAACGACAACCATCTACCTACTCCCATGACTAACCTAACTCCGATGTATAATTCACCATCTAATCTTCACATTTCAAAAACCGACGAGACTAACCTACCATACAGACAGACCCTACGTTACAAGCTCGACACATCCACGCGTGTTCAGGAACAAACATACAGACTCATAGTTGACTACACTCGTCCATTTCCTCAATTAGCCCCTAACTTCTGAAATCATATTCAAGGTGATACTCCTGCCCAAGATGGTTCCTGATCTCAGATGATGAGGTAAACCTCGAGTTCGAGGCTTTCTTACTCTGCTATACGTCTGTTTGACTTACAATTGAATACACAACTGACTCGCTTTACTGTAGTGAAATAAGCCATGTTAATAAGTGCCTTGTTGTCTATCCACCTATTGTTTGTAAAAACTGTGTAACATCATTTGTTCACAATAAAAACTTTTATGGGAAAAAAAAAGAAAAGTCAACTTAATGAATGCATGCAAAAAATAGACAGTATGGAAAATAGACTGCGTAGAGAGAACTTAAGGGTGTTGGGACTACCTGAGGGTTGTGAAGGAAATAACCCTGTAAAATTTATGGAAGACTGGCTAAAGGAGAGATTTGGGAAGGAATCACTCTCAGAATTTTTTTCAATCGAGCGTGCGCATAGGGTGCCCACTAGAACTCGGTCCCCGGGGGGTTATCCAAGACCACTGATCCTGAAGCTGTTATGCTTTAAGGACAAAATTACTATCCTTCGGAAGGCAAGAGAGATGAAGAATATACAATATAGGGGCGCAAGGATCACAATATATCCTGACTTCTCCCCTGAACTCCAGAGGCAGAGAGCAAAATTCTTGGAATGCAAGCGCAAGCTTCAACAGCTAAGAATTAATTACGCATTATTATATCCAGCACGCTTGCACATAGTGGCTCCGGGGGAAACGCAATATTTTGACACTCCCACCGAAGTTGTAACTTGGCTAGAAAAAAACGAAGGAAGAGTACAGCGTGAAGAAGAAATGTAGAAAAGCAAGGACTTTCGTAGTCAACAGAGGACTCTGTCTCCCCTATTTCTCCCTTTTTTTTTTTTTTTTTTTGTCATAATTTGCACATATATATAAGTGAAAGGGGGAGTGGGGTTGGGGGGAGTAAGTAAATGTAACTGTTTATAGGCACAAAGGTAATAATGGGGATAATTCCCCTCTCAATGTGTCCGGGGGTTGTATTGTTTTTTTTTCTCACCTTAAGCAATGTGGCTGGTCACAATAGAAGCCATAGGGGTAGGCCCAAAATTGGGCAATGGGGTAGAAAATATATGGGGGGCAGGGAGGGGGTGGGGTGGGATGGGGGGGTGGGGGTGGGTGGTGGGAAGGGTGGAATGTAAGTGTTGAGGTAAGGGTGAGAGTGGTAGATGGAAGCATAACCCACAAGAACCACAAGGGTCACAATAAGAGGTGGTTTAATTTTGCTGAGGGATATAAGGATATAGGTTTCACTTTATGATGCACGATGGAGTAGGTCGTAATAGACCCCGAAATTTAAAAAAACAGATCACTATATGTTCCTGGAATGTGCGGGGAGTAAAAGATAAGGTTAAAAGGCAAGCGATCCTCTCTATGATAGATAAGGGGAGAGTCAAAATACTCTGTCTGCAGGAGACACATTTAGATAAGGATTCAATCAAAATAATGGACCATAAGAAATTTCAGATACAGTATCATTCTACCCACTCTTCCTTTTCAAGGGGGGTGAGTATTTTGATAAAGTCAGGATTGGCTTTCTCCTGCAGCCAGAGTAAGGTTGATATATTTGGGCGGTATATTTTTCTCTACTGTTCAATCGAGAACAGGAAATATGTATTAGCTAACATCTATATTCCCCCCCATTTGGGAGAGAGGTTTTGGATGATTTGACTGGCTTCATGGTGGGTTTTTCAGGGGCTCTGGTTATAGCAGTCGGAGACTTCAATATGGCTATGGATAATGGAATAGATAGGTTTCCTTCAAAAAACATCGGTAGAGGAGCACCTAAGAGTCCTCTTACACAATATTGCGCTGAGGTGGGTTTGGTGGACATCTGGAGAAGGAGGCATCCTGAGGTGAGGCAATACTCTTATCACTCCAGGACATATGCCACTTTGTCCAGAATAGATTTACTATTGGGCAATGAGGAAGCTTTGAACGTAGTGGAGGATATAGTCTACGAACCGAGGGGAGTTTCGGACCACTCACCAGTGATAATCAAATTAAAGGGAGAGAGATGCTTCAAAAATGGTGACTGGAAAGTTAATCCCTTTTGGCTCGAGATTATTGAGGAAACAAGTACCATTAGGGAAAGGTTGGCGGAATTCGTAAACCTTAATTCAGGCACTGCTTCATTAGGGATAGTTTGGGATTCCCTGAAGGCTTTTCTTCGGGGAGTTCTAATCCAAAAAATCTCCCATATTAAAAATGAATCACAAATAGAAGAACTAAAAGTAAAGGAGAAGGTTAGAAGAGCGGAAGAATAGTACGTGGAGTCACCAACCCTGCCTAAATATGAGGCGTGGGTGGAGAGCCAAAATGAGTATGGTAGATTGGTTTTGGAAAAGACAGTGAGGAAAAAGTTATTCCAAAAACAGAGGTTTGACTGTGAGGGGGAGTGCGTTGGGAGGACCTTGGCCTTGGTTATTAGAACTAATGGCCCCCCCAAACACTATTCCAGCGATAGAAGGGAAAGAGGGAATAATAAAAACGACTAACCCAGAAATCTTGGAATACTTCCAAAACGTATATAGCTCGACGAAGAGGGATATGGATGGGGCAATGGGGGAGTTCTTCGGACAGTTAAAATTAACCCCTCTCGCAAAAGAAGATCGGGAAATGTTAGAGGCCCCTTTAACACTTGATGAGTTACAAAGATTATGGCAGATATGGCAAACCAGAAAGCCCCAGGGCCCGATGGTCTACCCATTGAGATTTTTAAAAAATATGGGGAGATCTTAATTCCCATGCTCCTGGGGGTATTCAATGTGACTATGAAGGATGGTAATCTACCTGCATCTATGACAGAAGCCACCATAATAATGCTGTTGAAAGAGGGGAAAAACCCGTTAGATGTGATGTCATATAGGCCGATATCGTTATTATGTTCGGACGTGAAGATTCTGGCAAAAGCCCAACAAGGCTAAAGAAAATAATCTCAAAATTAATCCATATAGACCAAACCGGGTTCATCCCGGACAGATCAACAAGTACGAACATAAGGCAAGTTTATTTAAATATGCAGATCCCCATAGTAAATAGTGGTGAGAGAGCTCTTCTCTCACTAGATGCAACCAAGGCATTTAATTGCCTGGAATGGCAATATATCTGGAAGGTACTTGCAGAACTCCAATTTGGCCCCGGTTTTGTCCATTGACTGAGGTTACTATACGATAAGCCAAGAACTAAGATCAGAGTCAATGGGGAGTGCTCAGAATGGTTCCAATTAAGTAGGGGCACTAGGCAGGGGTGTCCTTTGTCGCCACTCCTATTTGCCCTAGCAATGGAGCCGCTGGCCGTTTCCATAAGGGTATCTCAGGGGGTACAGGGGTTTAAAAGAAAGAGGGGAGAGGAGAAAATAGCAATGTACGTGGACGATATCTTGTTATTCCTGGGGGACACACAGGACTCTTTGAGGACGGCCATGGGGTTAATTGAAGACTTTGGATACTTTTCCGGGTTAAAAATTAATTGGGAAAAGTCAGCATTATTGCCAATAGATCCGCTGACGGAGCCCCTTCCTCACCAAATCCCCCAGATCAAAGTAGTGAATCAGTTGAAATATTTGGGGATTAATATTTCAAGGAACCTGGAGCAATATATCACAGAAAACTTAGTTCCACTTATGAAAAAACTTAAACAGAAATGCCGGGTATGGGGACGGCTTCCTCTCTTGGTCGCAGGGCGCTGCAACCTGATAAAAATGGTTTGGATGCCACAGATCTTATATATCTTACACAACTCACCAGTTTGGATCCCCAAACGCTGGTTCAATAAAATGGATAGTATTTTTAGAGAACTAATTTGGAAGGGTGGGGTAGCAAGGATTGGCCTGCAGGTGCTTCGGAGACCGGGTGAGAAAGGTGGGTTGGGAGTGCCGGATCCAGGGTGCTATTTCTTGGCGTCTCAAATCCAGCATGTAGGAGGGAGTAATAGGCCCGGGAACTGGGCAGTAGGAAATAATGTACTACTAAATGACATCAATCACGATACCATAGTAGAAGCGCTGGAGGGGGATTCCTTTGTTACTAGTTGCCCCACTACTCGGATGATGGTTAAGAGCTGGGTTAAGGTTAAAAAAATAATGGGGTATGCAGACTTTTCGGAGTTCTCCCCAATATGGGAAAATAATAAGCTCAATGAACTTAAAATAATGGGGAAAATTGAGGAGTGGGACCGCCAGGGCATCCATTATCTGCCGCAGCTGTATAAGGCAGGGAGACTGAAAACATTCCAGGAGCTAGTGAATGAATATGCGATCCCCAACCGATCATTTTATAGGTATTTGCAAATTAGGCATGCCCTAGACGCACAATTTAATGGAAAGGAGCCAATATGGAGTGATATGGCCTCTTTGAGAAAACTGGTTGACGCAGAATCTACGAAGGGTTTAATTTGACAGGGGGAAGACAAAAATAGGATAAAATGGGAGAAGGAGGTTGGGCCACTATCGGATAGCCAATGGGAGGGTGTTTTGGCTTCTGGCCCCAAGATCTCCCTCTCTCCATCACAGGCAGTCTCTCATCTATACTTGATATATAGGGTGTATCTAACACCACTAAAACTGTTCAGGATTGGTAAAAGGTTGGATGCGGGGTGCCCAAGATGTGGAGGAGAGAGAGGAGATCTGCTGCATATGTTCTGGCGATGCCCCAAGTTGTATAGATATTGGAAAGACATAGTGGATAAAATAAACACCATATTTAAGACATCACTGGGCATAGATGTTAAGACCTGTCTATTGGGCCTGATGGAGGAACAACAGATCGCTAGGCACACACAGACCGCAATAGTTAGGTGCCTGTTTCAAGGGAAAAAGATTATAGCTAAAAACTGGCAGAGGAAAAAACCCCCGACGATTGAAGAATGGGTGAAAGAAGTAAAGGAGGAAATCAGTAGAGAGAAGTATATATAAGAAAAGGAGTAACTATCAAAAATTTGTTAAAATATGGAAGTTATGGATGATGTGGGAGGAGCATAGTATGAGTGGGTGTGTGGGGTGATATGGGATGGTTAGGGGGGGGTTATTGGCAGGGGTAAGGAAGGAAAAGGGAAAAGGGAAAAGAGGGGAAAAATTAGAAAACCTGGAAACATCCTCTGTTGGAGTGTGGTCTATGTATGCTTTATTTTTCTCTACTATGCTGTGGATTATTGTAACAATGGGGTTAATATAAGGACTGAACAGATGTTGGCTGTAACAGTCCTTGCTTGTTCGCTTATATTTAATGAAACTTTTTTTTGTTCTTTGTTTTTATCTTTGTTTCTCAATAAAAAAGGATTTAACATAAAAAAAAAAAAATGTACCAGTGCACTGTGAAGTAAAGTCCATGAATAGTAAAAATTGTTATCTTCAAAAATCTGTGAATAAAAAGAAAAAATGTGTAGAATCCACCACCAATTCAGCAGGAATGCGCCCTTACCAGAACGTCATGATCCCCCATTACAGAGGATCAGAGAGAGCACGTAATAGACCATAAATAGGCTCCACAGGACAGCAGGCACGATCGCAGGTACTGGGACACCCTCTCTTAACCAATCAGATCATCGTATAGGTAACATGGTACATAGCAAAAATAAGCGATCCAAATAGTGTAAAAACCCAACAACAGTTTATTATTAAAACAGTAATGCACCTACAATGTAGTAGAAAAAGAAAGGCATGAAGTCTGGTGCGCCCGCCAGAGCACAAACAGACAGCCCATTCCTTCTGGATGTACGAGAGGAGCACGAGGTGACGTCAGTGCATCGCTTTGTCCTACGCATTTCGTAATAATGTACGTCATCCAGGGGCACCTGGAAATGTGTAGGGCGGAGCGACGCGCTGATGTCACCTCATGCTCCTTTGGCATTTTATGGCCTTCAAAACTGTGATAGGTAGTGAGGAGTGAAATCAAAAATTTACGCCCTTAGAAATCCTGAAGGTGGTGCTTGGTTTTCGGGGCCCTGTACGCTAGGCTCCCAAAAAGTCTCACACATATGGTATCCCCATATTCAGGAGAAGCAGCCAAATGTATTTTGGGGTGCAATTCCGCATATAACCATGGCATGTGTAAGCAATATATCATTTAGTGACAACTTTTTGTAATTTTTTTTTTTGTCATTATTCAGTCACCTGGGACAAAAGAAATAAATATTCAATAGGCTCAACATGCCTCTCAGCAATGTCCTTGAGGTGTCTACTTTGCAAAATGGGGTCATTTTGGGGGGTTGTACTGCCCTGCCATTTTAGCGCCTCAAGAAATGAGAGGCAGTCATAAACTAAAAGCTGGAAGGAACTTTTTGCTTTCTTCGATCACAAACTTCATCTGCCGATATCTTACAGGTGGGACTCTTGGGAATACTCGACGACCATGTTCACCGTACTCATGCCAGGACATTACTATGTATATTATTATTTTATGCACATAAAACCATCCTTATGCACTGGAAGGATGTGGGCCCCCTTTCAGCCTATGCCTTCTTCCGCATTGTTCATGGGGTCCTTCCCAAATTTATATTGATATACAAGAGTAGGGCATGCCCTAAGAAGTTCACTAAAATCTGGCAACTATGGCTTGCTGTGTCGGAGGATTTCTGGGTGTCCCCTCTTCACAGCTTTCCCAGTAGACCCACTACTTATGTACTCTAATATTATTGTCTGGCAAGATACCAAAAAATTGAGAATCACGAGATGTTTTTCGTGAAGCATCTACTACATAGGAGGACTCTGGATCTCTGCTGTCTTTATGTAGTCACATGTGTTGCAGGTTTGAATGGTTGTGTGCATGAAGGTATGAATGTGTGTTACTGGGGTATTTCTGTTTCTTGAACTTGTAAACTTGTTCCAGTGTTTTTACTATGTAGGTGCTCTACTAAATGCACCTTTCGCAACTGTAATTACGGTCCCACTTTTGTTATCTTCCTTTGGGTTTTTATGTTACAAAATCAAAATAAACACCTTTTAAACACCAAAAAAATTGATTTGTCCTGTAAGCTTTCTTTATTTTGGCAAGCTGGAATTTATATGCTGGGCATGTAGGTGGCAGGGAGTGTACTTTTATTTTTTTTCGATGCAGCAGAAGGGACAGAGAAATTTGCCTGCTATATGCTACAGCTGGGGGTGTGCTGCTGGCAGACATGTTGCAAGGACCTGTGACACACTTTGTTATACCATCATCCCTTTCAGTGGAGGCTGATGAGAGGTCATGAGATATAGTGTGGTTACACATAAGAGGTAAGGAGTGAGGAGAAGAAAAATTGTGTAAAATGTGTGTTACTTTCAGGTGCCAATGGGCTGAGTGGCGGGCTCCACAATCTGGTGGAATAGGGTGGCTGCTCTCTACTCATCCATGATGGCTGCCTCTGGAGGACATCTTGCCTTATTGGGGTTGTTTCTCCCCCTCACTTTCCTCCTCTGCTCTGTCTGGCACCCAAGTCACGTCAGTGACCTCCATCATCCCCTCCATCCTCATCATCATTGGAGTCAACTTGTCAATACGCTGTGGCTGGGGGAACATGACTGCCAATTTGTTGTTTATCAGTGTTTTCCCTTTTCTGTAGGCTCATGTCACCCCCTTCCTCTACCTCAGAATCATCAGAATCAAGTAATGTCTGTGCATTCTCAAGAAGCAAGTGGCTGAGGCTGTGTTCAAATAATTCAGCTGAGTCCTCCATGCATGATGCTGGGGCTATGGTAGGAGTCGCTGTGGACAAGGAGGCAGAATAAGCCACTCTGACAGCTGCGGTGGACTGCACTCTAGTGTAAGCTTGGGTCATAGAGGATGAGAATGGTTTAGTAAGCCAGTCCATCACCTCCTCTGCATACTGTGGCTGGATAGCATGGGTAACATCACTAAACAGAGACAAATGTGCCCTGCCCGAGGACAAACCATGTCCACCTTTGCCAGGGACACCTCACAGTGGCATGGGAACGTCTGCCTCACCTTGTTGGCCTCCCAGACATGATGGGGATGGGGGGCTTAGTACCCAAATTTAATAGAAACTGGGAAATGTGTGATTGGATGTATTTTTTTAATGAAAAATGGTGTTAGGTGCACTTTAAATTGAGGACTGATGCTGACAGAGATGTAAAAATGATAAAAAAAAAAAAAAAAAAGGGGAAACACCAGCGTTGAAGTCACAAAAATTGCTGCTGGTAATTTAAAAAAAAGGAGTAGGCAGGGGACAAAAAAAAGGGTATACAGCACTGTATACAGAACTAAATATTATGTAATGCTGTGTAAAATACTGCACTACACTAACACACTACACTGACACTACAATATGCTGAAACACAATACTCACACACAGTACTAACACTACACTAACACACTGCACTATACTGACACACTATATTCATATACTATACTAACACTCTACACTCAGAGTCACAATAAGTGAACAAACTAACTCGCTAGTAGCAAACTGAGCCCTGCTCTATCTATGTCCACTCCAACACATTGCAAAAGCTTCCTATGGGAAGTTCCCTTTTCTAGTGTTCGGTGGGACTATGAGCACTGAGTCGTGATTGGAGAAAGTCATCATCACTTTGTCCAATCAGGGCTCTAACAGTGCTCTGGTGCCCTAATTGGCGATCAGGTGTAAGGCTTCATCCAATTAGGGCCCTAGAATGCACTGTGAAGGGCAACACTGCATTGTGAAGTGTTTGGTGGATGAATATCCTGCCGAGTGACCCACACATTCGGATGTTCGACGAACAGGTGATGTTCAGGCTGAACCTTTGCTTGGCTCGAACCATTCGCCCAACACTAGACAGGATTTATCTTGCACCAACAGTTTACACAGCACTTTACAATTTTAGGGCAGATAGTACAGTTACAATACAATTTAATACAGGAGGAAAGAGAAGGTCCTGTTTGTTAGAGCTTACAATCTAAAAGGGAGGGGCAAGTGATACAAAAGGTAATAGCTGTGGGGGTGAGCTAATGGAGAAAATAAAGTACAGTTGTTAGGTGGGGGGAGGAAAGGCATCTTTGAAGAGAAGGGTTTTCAGGTATTATCTAAAAGCAAACTGAGTAGGAGGGAGATAGTCTGACAGATTGGGGTAGGGAATTTCATAGGATGGGAGAGGCACAGGAGAAGTCCTGAAGGTGAACTTGGGAGGAGGTGAAAAGGGAACTAGAGAGCAGGAGGTCTTGGGAGGAATAAAGAGAACGAGTTAGTTGCTATTTTGAGTCTAGGTTACTGATGTAGCTGGGGGCAGAGTTATGGATGGCTTTGTAAGCTGTTAGTATTTTGGATGTAATTTATTGGTTGAGCAGAAGCCAGTGGATGGACCGGCAGAAAGGGGTAGCAGACCCTGAACGGTTGGTAAGGGGGATGAGTCTGGTGACAGCATTCATAATGGAATGAAGGGAGATAGCCTTTGTAAAAAGCCTTTGTAAAAGTAATTCAATGATTAGGGAGTTGCAGTAGTCAAGGCGAGAGATGACCAGGGAGTGAATTAGAAACTTTGTGGCGCCATTGGTTAGGAAGGGGCGTATTTTGGAAATTTTGCATAGGTTGAGACGGCAAGCTTTGGAAAGTTATTGGATGTGGGTCTAAAAGGATAGTTCAGAGTCCAGAATTACACCTAGCACCTTGGCATGCGGGGACGGGTTGATAGTTGTGCCATCGATCTTGACAGAGAAGTCAGGGGAAGGGGCATGTGGGGGAGGGATGTGTTCCGTGCATACATCCCTAAACATGTAGGGCCCTGAAAGTACTACTCAGTACAGCGCTCAGCCTTGCCCAGTCACAGAGTGCTTCAGCCTGTTATATACTGTCATAGGCTGGGTGCTCTAAGACACCTGGATTGGATACAGAGGGTTTATATGAACTGGGGACTACATTTCCCATGATGCTCATGCAGTCTGCAGTGTAGTAGAGCATCATGGGAAATGTAGTTCCAAAACATCTGGAGTGCCAAGGTTCACTATCACTGGCCTAAGGAATAAGGTGTTCTATGCTGATAACTAAAAATTTAGGCTCAATAATAAATCCGATCCACTACTCTCTTTCTGTTGTTATAGACAGCTGGTTGAGCGTGGTGAGCTTTATGAAATGTGTTTTATTTAATGTGAGTCTAGCTGACTCTACACACCTGTTGCTGGTAACACAGTATTGCAGTATATGTATTTGTGGATTAATAAAAAGTTGAGGCTCTAGCCTTGCCATACTCCACAGAAAAAAAATATTTCTGAACAAACCAAAGTTTTCTTTTTTTTTTTTTTTTTTTTTTAAGATACGCTTTTATCTTCTCTCCTGGAAAATAACAAAAATCTTTATTTTATATTTTTGTAAATGTCTCTTTTTAGATTTACTCACAGCACTATTAATACTGAAAAACCTGTTAAGTCCAATGCACATCATATAGAAATAATTTTACTCACTACAGTAACTCGATAAATGCATTTTTTTTCTATCCAAATTCTGAGGAATGCAATTCACCATCAAACTACACAGCTGTGTTATCACATGCTTTAAAATGTTTAATGTTACAAATGTACTCTAAGTAAGTTTGTAACAGATGAATTTGCTGCTAATTGAGCTAAATTCTGTCTAATTACAGCCGATGCTGTACACATTTGAGTTCCAGAACAATGATCTCTGACAGGTATTTATAATTTATACAGTAAGAATGCTTGAGTGAAGATGTGGTAGACACATGGGCCTAACTTACTATAAGAAAATTCACAAGGTCGAGGAGGAATTTGTATGAAGATAATTGGTGTGCTTGTGTTATGGGTTTGCAAGAACACATGCATATAGCATCAACCATGATCCCCTAATTTATCTGCTGAGAAACAGTCTTGTAATTAATCCTGTGCATTAAATATAGAAAGATCCCCGTGCTAATAAAATAACTCAACAGTGAGCTCTAGAGTGCCACTTAAAAATCCAACAACAATAAAAATGGAGCAGTTGCCAGTAAATAGTGCAATCAACACACCACATACAAAATACAAAGAAAAAAACGGTGAAGCGCTCTGCAATATGAAAGTACATCCAAAAAAATATACAGTGCCTTGAAAAAGTATTCACACCCCTTGAAAATTTCTACATTTTGTTACAACCAAAAACCTAAATGTATTTTATTAGGGTTTTATGTGATAGACCAACACAAAGTGGCACATAATTGTTAAGTGGAAAGAAAATGCGTTTTGCTTTTAGGCCAAAAAGTATTTTGGTCTCATCTGACTAGAGCACCTTCTTGCACATTTTTGCTGTGTCCCCCACATGGCTTTTCACAGACTGCAAACTTATGGCTTTCTTTTAACAATGGCTTTCTTCTTGCCACTCTTCCATAAAGGCCAGATTTGTAGAGTGCATGACTAATAGTTGTCCTGTGGACAGATTCTCCCACCCAAGCTGTGGATCTCTGCAGCTCCTCCAGAGTTACCATGGGCCTCTTGGCTGCTTCTCTAATAATGCTCTCCTTGCCTATCAGTTTAGGTGGATGGGCGTGTCTTGGTAGGTTTGCAGTTGTGCCATACTCTTTCCATTTTCGGATGATGGATTAAACAGTGCTCCGTGAGATGTTCAATGCTTGGGATATTTTTTAATAACCTAGCCCTGCTTTAAACTTCTCCAAAACTTTATCCCTGACCTGTCTGGTGTGTTTCTTTCTAACAAACCTCTGAGGGCTTCACATAACAGCTGTATGTATACTAATATTAAATTACACACAGGTGTACTCTATTTACTAATTAGGTGACTTCTGAAGGCAATTGGTCCCACTAGATTTTAGTTAGGGGCATCAGAGTAAAAGGGGCTGAATACAAATGCACGCCACACTTTTCATTTATTTTTTCATATATTTATTTGTAGAAAATGTTGAAAACCATTTATCATTTTCCTACCAATTCACAATTATGTGCTAAATTGTGTTGGTCTATCACATCAAATCCCAATAAAATACATTTATGTTTTTGGTTCTAACATGACAAAATGTGGAAAATCTCAAGGGGTATGAATACTTTTTCAAGGCACTGTATGAACTTAATGTAAACAAAAAATGTATATATCTGTATAAATGTGAATCTCACAATAATTTATGTTCAAATGTAAAATATTACATCATCATATGTGAAAATACACAGTATTACAAAAATTGCTAGATAAAATACCCCAAACTAATTAAACCACTCTATATTGGGTATTTGCAAAAATATATATTCCAATAAAAGTGTCTATTCATATGAAATGGTCAATAGATTATTGACTTGGTTAAATTAATGACAGGCAACTCCTATCCTCATATTGATTAGTGGTTCCAAATTAATAATAACTACTGCAGTAGAGAACAGACACAAAAGATACACTCAGCATCTTTCCAAATAACTGTTCTGCTTTATTATGACGCAATTGAAGGTTTTTATACACATGATTATGTAGGTATCACATTAATATTACAATTGTTTATGGTAACAAGGGGCGTTACATAGGCAGGCTAATTCTAATCAGGACTCGAAAGAATGTAAACATGTACTGAAAACATTATTAGTGCCATATGCACAGTGGGGGCAGCGTGCAATACATACAAAATAGAATATGATTATATACAGAACTTACGGATTTCCATTACAGTCTCCCCTCTTTTGATCAATATTTTGATCACTAACCATACCTGCTATCACCTTTAACCTTTAACCTGGAACCTCCACACGCTTAGGTGGAGATAGTCCTGGCCATTGTGGAGAAAATAATAGCTGAGCAACTTTTTCATTACAAAATGACTTTTCATTGTAAAAAACAAATGATTGATAAGACATATTTACAGAGTACTGGCTGTACACTCCTGTGGCCAGAATGGCCTTCTAGATGAATTGTTGGCATGCTGACTTATCAGCATATGTAAACACAGACAATTCTGCATAAAATGGAAAACGTACCAAAGACAAATATGACTTAAACATGGCTAAACTACTTTTCAAATATATATATCCCATACAATTAAAGTAATTGAATCAAAAAGTACCCTAGACTGTGATAGCAAGAGGGAAACAAATCAAACACAGAGATTTCTTTAATTTAGTCATTTTTGCAGTGTCTGGTGTGGATCCAGGTGACTTTTCCTTCAAGTTTTGCAAAAACTGTACATGAAATAGATGCTGTATTGAGTCTTCAAACATTTCCTTATATATAAATGTCTCTTAACAATCCACAAGTCACCTGGCTTTAGTTTTAGATCATTCCAAACTTTTAGGATCTGGAATTGGGGAGAAAACACATAAATGAGTCAAAAACCTTAAAAGATCAGCAACATTCTCTGTGAGATCCGAATGGAGGACTTCAGCTGCTGAGACAAAATATAAGCAAGTGAGTAACACACTCCCAAACCAAATCCCATAGGGAGAGAGTCCAACATCCCCCTTAGGGGCTTGATAAAATATAAGAAAACATTCAGGCAAAAGTCTTCTAGTTTCTTACTCTACTTTGTCCGCTACATTGTAGACAGTAGAGAGTGTAAAAATAAAACATCAAAACTTCTAGTAAGGACTGTCCTATAAAAATGATTTCCTCTGTTACTCTATGTAGAGTCTGGCACTCTGTACTTACAAACTACTTCTGATAACACTTTTTACTGTGGCCTTTAGCATTTGCCACTGGACATCCACAAAACATGTCCATACAGACAAAATACAGTACATACTCGTAAGATCCTGACTTGGGCATCTGGATATATCTTTTTTGGTAATCTCTGGAAGGGATGTTCAGCTTTTGGTAACACCTTTGGTAACAGGTAAAACAAGAAGTGGTATGTTATAAAAACAACTGTGGAGAACCCTGGCTCTATCCCATGCTCATTTACTAAGGCAGCCATAACTGCTTGTGACTGATGACACGGTCCATGTGTCAAGCTGGAGGGAAAAGTGTGAATGGCAGACATAAATGATCACCTTTTCCAAAGTCCGGTTTCATAAGAAGTTGCCCCCTGTGGACCACTTGTTCTTCTTATTCTGGGGTCCTTAAAGTTGAATTATTAATTACAGCTATACACGGCCAGAACTAGGGTGGAATCTGTGAGTTGCACAGACCCATCAAGTGTCCGGGGTTGTAATGCAGCATCCTTAGAATCGCCTGGTCTGCTTCCATGTGTGAGTTTTAAAGTTAGTATGGCTACCTCAGCAAGAACCTGGAAGGCTGAAAACAGCCAATCAAATTAACTTGGCATGCTTGATTGGTTTACCTGTCGAAGTACAAACAAACTTCTGTCCCTTCAAATGGAACCAAAAGCTCTCGATATCTTGACCATCTATATAAATATACATTCTTTTTATAATTGTTTATCAATGGATCCGCGCTTCAGGATATATTTGCCTCCGATGATGTCCGTGTGACGAAACGCGTAAGGCGGGACTATCTTGGCACGCACAACGTCACTTCCTGTTATCGTGGTTTCTGCTTACTGACCGGTGGAACGCAAGCGGTAGTTGCGAACAGCGCAGCATCCCGGAACAGTAAGGGGAGATAGAGAGCTTGTATGCTCCCTCCTCTATTTTTTAAAAAATCCACACTACATTCCTTGGAACTGGCTGAGCTCCTTGGATTTTTATGAGCATTTATAAATAAACTTATCTATATAGAGTCACGCTATGTGGATCATTTTTTTATTTCTATATAATACGTTGGAGCGGATGTCCGTTTGGGAATAGGATTGCCACAGGGGAATATCACCTTCCCCCCATCCCCTTCATTTACATGAGTGGATGATCCGGATCGAGGAACCGGATCAGAAAAGATACCAACACTAAAGGGATTCGATCGGCACCCGGATTTGATCGGCACCTGGAAAATAAACATCTTACGCTTTACCCCTGCAGGGTATAGCGTTCCGGTGAGTGGAATCACATCAGGGGGATTGTGTTTAAAACCGGGAAGAATTTGGTTGGAAGACATCATATGAACACTTGCCATTTCACATGAGACTTTTGATTGTTGTTATTAATTGAAATTACAGAGAGTTTATTATAAGAAGCATATATATTAATTAATCCACAATAACTTTTAATTTTTTATTCTCATATTTATTTTATATTTATTAAATCTCACCTATATATATATATATATCTTATTTATATATACTCATACACATTTTTTGAGTATCTCCTGCACTCCACTACATAGGGGTGCAGACACTCTCCACCTTTATTCATTATTTGTAGTTTATTTTCACTATTCAGTAGATGTTGGAACACCGTTAATTGGACTACACCTGACACTTTTGCACTTTTTGGGGTTTGTCTAGTCACATAACAGACCGTTACTTATATTATATTTCACTATTAGAGACTATTAATTCTGACCATCATTACATATGGGATTAAGGTTACACAAAATAATTAATTTGAATCAGCAATTATAATATTTTTATTTTTAAGTTCATTAATCAGCACTCATCAATTTTTTATGTGGGATATACACTATTGTACTCAAAGTTTTATCATTTAGTGCCGTTCCTATAGAATATCACATAGACACACCTATCATTATAATTATTAAATGCCAACAAAAAATTTTTTTATGCACAGCGCCACTCCCTACTTTTTATATTTATACATTCTTTTTATAGCTCACAGGCTTTGCTAAAACATGGTGCTCTGCTTCTTGAGCTGGGGAAAAAGGATCCAATGACTTTGAATACAGAGTATCCTTCTGGGTGATAAACTGCATACTCAGTGTAAAACCGGGAATAACTCTACAAAAAATTAAAAATCTGGGTCTTCAGGGAGTCTGTCCTGCACTGGGCTCACAGCAGCTGATTCCTACACCATCAATTTAACACATGTGTCTTCCTTTGTCTCCAGCCTTCTCCAATAGAGGCAATAAGGTGGCTGGATTCAAATGTACGCATTTTTCATTGTTAGATTTATACATAAATAAACTCATATTTTAAACCTTTCATTAGACAAATACTTAGCTGTATATTTGCTGCACAGAATGTGGGACCATTAATATTAAATATTTGACCAAAATAATGTCTGTAACTTTGTCTAATAGCACCTTTGCATAAAGCTACAGCTCTGATATATCGGGATGAACCCTTCATTACTGGGTCCAGCTTGCATAAATATATTACAATGGCTTGTTTTCTATCACGCTGTTTGTGTAAGAACTCCAGTTTCATGTTTCAAAAGACAACTTTTCCTGGCAATATTATAATAAATGATAACAATACCTGCGGTCATGGGGAGATGTCCATAAATCCAAAATATTCTTCTGCTTATACCACTGCACTTACAAGGAAAAGGGGCACATCATTTCACAATCCACACATTCTGCTTTGGATTTCAAAAATAAAACTAAATAAAAACAAAAGGACCAACAATCTGTATGATGGACCAGAAAGCATCAAAAACTAAAAAACAACTGGCTGCAGGTGGCATCTATCCTAACAGGGTGTGTGGACTTGATGTGATGGGTCTGTTATATTTAAATTGTATTTATTATAACTCTCACATCACGGACCACACATCAAGTTATTATCAAAAACCTTAAAATTTCATTTTGTAGAAAAACTTCTTATGTATCCCATCCATCTTGGCTTTGCTAAATATTTTGGCAGCTTTATTCCAAATAACAACATCATCTTAATCTTATTTTTTCTCTCAATAAGGGCTTATTGTATAAACGTAAAATTACAAAATTGTTATCTTAATCTAAACTAATCCCATTCATTACAAATTTCCCCATTAACCTGGATTTCATTTCCAACCAAAGGTTGTCTAAACCAGTTTAAATATATATATATTATTAATAAAATTGTTAAACTCATATTAGAAATTAATACTAATTATTACTTAATTTTACTTAATTTCCCTTTTTTAAATGCACTGATTCCACTATCAAAAGATATTCAATTTGTGTAATACATGGTTAAATGTAACCTTCATTTTACCATGTTTGGAAAACAGATTAAAAAAAAAAATTGTGATCACATTGTTTATCATTAGATCCGTTAACCCGGCACATTTTGTTATAAATGTTTTGTCTAAAAAACTAGAATTGGAATGGTGTCCTTCCAGCTTATCACTGACTTCTCATCCCAGCCACATTATTTCATGAGAGCACAAAGGAGGGGGTCATATCTACGTACATGACAGACACAAGAGATAGAACTAAAGGTCCCAGCATTCACACACATACACGAATATCTCTCTAAAATCGCTTACATTTTTCCCATTTGTACACAACACATGCATATCATTCTCTCACTTTCTTTTAACTCTTTAATATTTCCCTGCTTCTTGACTTTACTAGTTGTAGTGCCTGACCCCAAATTCATCCCACAACTTAACATGAAAATGTCCCCTTCTGTCTAGTGTTAATGTCACCCTTGATCCATCCTGCTCACATAGATAGCTGCTTCTCTAGCTGTTTACTCTGCATGATTCTTAGTCCCTGTGGACCTTGGTAACTCAATTAGCCATTGTGGATCACTGTCCACTTTAACCATTAATCTAAGGGCTCAGTATAGGTGGAACCTCACCTTCAATTCATATATAGCGCTCCTCTTGTGCTGGGCATTTTTGAGGGTCTCTTACCCTTCATTCCCTTACTTAATTGAATGCCCATAATGATTAGCCAGTCTTCTCTACGTGTGCCTATACCCTCTTGCCTCTGAACTACTTAATCTAGCAGATGTACTACATATACCTGTGAACAGCACTATTCTTCCCTTTCTTATCTATAACACTCCGATGGACAATAGACAGTGACAACCTAACATATAACCACCAAACAATACAGTTCAATTAAGGGGAGTAAAATAGGTACCCTTTGTCCCGAAAATGCCTTACCGATCAAGGAAGTCTAATAACTCAAATGTAAGCAAAAGGCTTACCTCAGCCAGCTGATTATCAGAAATTCCCAGATCATCTCAAGCTCCTCATTTCAGATACTCAGGGTCACCTGGAAACCCCTCCTAGGCAAAGCTCGCAACGTGACTTGGTTAAATTGATGATAGGCAACTCCTATCCTCATATTGATTAGTGGTTCCAAATTAATAATAACTACTGCAGTAGGGAACAGACACAAAAGATATGCTCAGCATCTTTCCAAATAACTGTTCTGCTTTATTATGAGGCAATTGAAGGTTTTTATACACATGAATACGTAGGTATCACATTAATATTACAATTGTACGTTTATGGTAACAAGGGGCATTACATAGGCAGGCTAATTCTAATTAGGACTCGAAAGAATGTAAACATGTACTGAAAACATTATTAGTGCCATGTGCACAGTGAGGGCAGTGTGCAATACATACAAAATAGAATACAATTATATACAGAACTTACAAATTTCCATTACAATGATCCTATTCCTTAAATAATATTTCACCCAATCTTCTTAAATCTCCACTATTTAGGACACCAACGTGCCTGTCACCGTACCCCGTCAGGTTATTCGCTCACCTGACCATGTGGACCCCTTAATTTAACTGAAGGTCATAAATGCTTGAAAGTATTACTGGTGTTGGAGAAACCAGACCCCTGATGCTCCTCTTACTATCCTCAGTCCTCAATAGATGAAAGTCTCATGCAGGACACAAAGAGAGAGCTAATAGTGCAGTATGTCAAACAATGCTTTTATTTTGTTCAAAATCATTAAAATATGCATTCACATACCAAGGAGTAACAAGACATGAAGTAGCTACAGACGTTCTGGCAATACATCCAGCAAAATGGCACCCTAAGCCTGCCCAGCGTGATGACGTCAACGACTGCCTGACTCCCATCAAAGGCCTTTAATGGGAGTAATGGCACTGCTGGAACAGTAAAGGGCAAGCATTTGTAAATCTATTACAAGACAATTTTATAGTACAGTTCATAGATTTCCCAACTAGAAATAATGCTCGGCTGGACCTGGTAATCTCAAAATATGCAGAGCTTATAACTAATGTTCATATAAAAGAACATCTGGGTAGCAGTGACCATAACACTTCATTTAATGTAAGCTGAAAGCAACAAGCACATACCGGAAAGCTAAAAAACATTTAACGTGATATTAAAGCTTTTTTCTTTTTTTTCAAATAACACACATGTTATACTTACCTGCTCTGTGCAGTGGCTTTGAAAAAAACAAGTCTGATCCTCTTCTTTTTGGGTCCCCCGCTGGCAACCCTGGCTCCTCCCCCCTCGAGCACTGCCCCAGAGAAAGCTGCTGGCCCTGGGGGCACCACTTTGTGGTCGATCCCTAGCCGCTGCTCTATGCATCCATAAGACACATGGCTTGCCCCCCTCCTTTCTCCCCTTATTGGTTGTTAGGGATGAGCTTCGAGTTCGAGTCAAACTCATGTTCGACTCGAACATCGGCTGTTCGCCAGTTCGCTGAACAGCGAACAATTTGGGGTGTTCGCTGCAAATTCGAAAGCTGCGGAACACCCTTTAAATGTCTAACGGAGAAATCAAAAGTGCTAATTTTAAAGGCTTATATGCATGGTATTTTCATAAAAAGTGTTTGGGGAACTGGGTCCTGCCCCAGGGGACATGGATCAATGCAAAAAAAAGTTTTAAAAACGGACGTTTTTTCGGGAGCAGTGATTTTAATAATGCTTAAAGTGAAACAATAAAAGTGTAATATTCCTTTAAATTTTGTACCTGGGGGGTGTCTATAGTATGCCTGTAAAGAGGCGCATGTTTCCCGTGTTTAGAACAGTCTGACAGCAACATGACATTTCAAAGGAAAAAAAGTCATTTAAAACTACTCGTGGCTATTAATGAATTACCGTCCGACAATACACATAAAAGTTCATTGATAAAAACGGCATGGGAATTCCCCACAGGGGAACCCCAAACCAAAATTTAAAATAAAATGGCGTGAGGGGTCCCCCTAAATTCCATACCAGGCTCTTCAGGTCTGGTATGGATATGGGGCGTAGGGTCCCCCTCAAGGGTACTGGTATGGATTTTAAGGGGAACCCCGTGCCAAAATTTAAAAAAAAAATGGCGTGGGGTCCCCCCAAAAATCCATACCAGACTCTTATCTGAGCACGCATCCTGGCAGGCTGCAGGAAAAGAGGGGGGATGAGAGAGTGCCTCCCCTCCTGAACTGTACCAGGCCACATGTCCTCAACATTGGGAGGGTGCTTTGGGGTAGCCAAAGGGCCTTGTCCCCACAAGGGCCTCATCCCCACAACCCTTGCCCAGTGGTTGTGGAGGTCTGCGGGCGGGGGCTTATCGGAATCTGGAAGCCCCCTTTAACAAGGGGGCCCCCAGATCCCGCCCCCCTGTGTGAAATGGTAAGGGGGTACAAAAGTACCCCTACCATTTCACAAAAAAAGTGTCAAAAATGTTAAAAATGACAAGAGACAGTTTTTGACAATTCCTTTATTTAAACTGCTTCTTCTTTCTTCTATCTTCTTTCTTCTATCTTCCTTCGGTTTCCTCCTCCATCTTCTTCTTCTTCTGGTTCTTCCTCCAGTGTTCTCATCCGACATCTTCATCTGCAGCGTCTTCTTCCCTTCTTCTTCTTGGGCCACTCCGCATCCATGATGGAAGGCTCCCGCTGTGTGACGCTTCTCGTCTTCTGACGGTTCTTAAATAATGGAGGGCGGGGCCACCCGGTGACCCCGCCCCCCTCTGATGCACGGGGACCCCAACAACCACCGGGTAAGGGTTGTGGGATGAGGCCCTTGTCCCCATCAACATGGGGACAAGGTGCTTTGGGGGGCTACCCCAAAGCACCCTCCCAATGTTGAGGGCATGTGGCCTGGTACGGTTCAGGAGGGGGGGCGCTCTCTCCTCCCCCTCTTTTCCTGTGGTCTGCCAGGATGTGTGCTCGGATAAGGGTCTGGTATGGATTTTTGGAGGGACCCCACGCCATTTTAAAAAAAATTTTGGTCGGGGTTCGCCTTAATATCCATACCAGACCTGAAGGGCCTGCTATGGAATTTAGGGAGACCCCCACTCAATTTTTTTTTTACATTTTGGTTCAGGGTTCCCCTGTGGGGAATTCCCATGCCATTTTTATCAATGAACTTTTATGTGTATTGTCGGGCCGGCAATTCATTAATAGCCGGGGGTAGTTTTAAATGACTTTTTTTCCTTTGAAATGTCATTTTGCTGTCAGACTGTTCTAAACACGGGAAACGTGCCCCTTTACAGGCATACCATAGACACCCCCCAGGTATGAAATTTAAAGGAATTTTACACTTTTATTGTTTCACTTTAAGCATTATTAAAATCACTGCTCCCGAAAAAACGGCTGTTTTTAAAACTTTTTTTGCATTCATCCATGTCCCCTGGGGCAGGACCCAGGTCCCCAAACACTTTTTTGACAATAACTTGCATATAAGCCTTTAAAATGAGCACTTTTGATTATTCATGTTCGTGTCCCATAGACTTTAATGGTGTTCGTGTATTCAAACAAATTTTTTGCCTGTTCGCATGTTCTGGTGCGAACCAAACAGGGGGGTGTTTGGCTCATCCCTATTGGCTGTGCTTGGCAGCAGTGGGAGCCAATGGGCTTCCCCTATTTTCTCAGACAATGAGGAGGCAGAGTCCCCATAGAGCTGAGGCTATCAGGAACATCGCTGGTTTGGAGGGGGCTCAGGTAAGAACTGGGGGGCTGGGGGGAGCCACTGCACACATAAGGTTTTTTAAAAAACCTTATCCTTTATCCTTTAGAACCACTTTAACTTTAAGAGAGCAAATTTTCCAAGTCTAAGGGCTGCTCTCCAAGACTTTGACTGGGAGGGAATATTGGCATCAATGAACACAAAACAGAAGTGCTCTTTAAAATGACTGTATGTGAACGCACTGCAAAATTTACTGTATTCCCATGGGCAAGCAAGTTTAGAAAGCTTGAAAAAAAAACGATATGGCTCACGGCAAAAGTAAAAAAGCTATAAATTATTTAAAAAAAAATAAAAAATTGAAGGAACACTATCATTTAAACAATATACCGTATGTATCGGCGTATAACATGCGCCGGCGTATAACATGCACCCTAAGTTTAGGAGGGAAGTTTAAGGAAAAAAACTTTTAGGAGGGAAGTTTAAGGAAAAAACTTACATTTGAAGTGTGTATCTCCAACCTTGCCCAGTGTTCATCTGCAGCCTTGCCCAGTGTCCAGCCTTGCCCAGTGTTCATCTGCAGCCTTGCCCAGTGTCCAGCCTTGCCCAGTGTTCATCTGCAGCCTTGCCCAGTGTCCGGCCTTGCCCAGTGTTCATCTTCAGCGTTGCCCAGTGTCTGGCCTTGCCCAGTGATCATCTGCAGCCTTGCCCAGTGTACAATCTTGCCCAGTGATCATCTGCAGCCTTGCCCAGTGATCATCTGCTGCCTTGCCCAGTGTCCAGCCTTGCCCAGTGATCATCTGCAGCCTTGCCCAAAAATGCAGCATTATAGTTTTTTAATTGATTTAGCCGCAGAGATTTTTTAAATTATTGTGCCGCTCACTGCTGCTCATCTCGCAGTCCCGCCCCTTGGCCCGACTCCTTTGATGGACACATCACCGGTCCAATGGCGGCGCGTAAAGGCTAGGAGGCGGGACTGCAATCAGAGCCGAGCCGAGTACACACACAGTATGGTCTTTTTCCGCAATGCCCACTCTTCCACTCAGACAGCAGGGAGGCGGGACGGCGTGACTGCAAGCGCAGCCAAAAGGAGCCGAGTACACTGTACACTAGGCTCAGTTTGGTCTTTTTCGGCGACGCTCGCTCTTCCACTCAGACAGTAGGGAGGTGGGACGGCGTGACTGCGAGTTAAGCCGAAAGGAGCCGAGCCGAATACACAGTACTTTCGGCTTGATTTGGTCTTTTTCAGCGGCGCTCACTCCTCTTCCCCTCACAAACAGTGGGGATTGGCGTATAACACACACCCATGATTTTCCCCTGATTTAAAAGGGGAAAAAAGTGTGTGTTATACGCTGATAAATACGGTATGTATAAAAGGAAATTAAGGCTGCAAAAATTCAAAACAAAGGGCAAATAGCAAAAGAGAGTAGAACATGCCTAAAAAATTATTCAAATATATTATTAGTAGGGATGAGCACACGGCTCAAGTTGAGTGTAAGTTCGACTCGAACATCGGGTGTTTGTTCTAAAATAAAGCGAACATATGGGGCTTTTGCAGGAAATTTGAGCACCACGAAACGCCCCCTAATGCACTGCAAGATCGCAATGCATTGCTGTATGATGACTGACCAAAGCATGCACCTGACCTGCATGGTTTGGCCAATAACAGCGCGCTCTGCTGAGAGAGTCATAAGTGGCTAAAGGGTGCCTTTGTCCAATCATGGCTCTGTCCATGCCCCAGACCATATAAGGCTGCTGCTTACACGGCCCCATTATAGTATAATGAATGAAGAGAGATTAGGCAGCTTAGTTAATGGAGTGCAGGCAGTGTATTTGATATATATATATATAGATCTATATATATATATATATATATATATATATATATATATATAGATCCATATATATATATCTATAGATATCTATATCTATAGATATATCTATAGATATAGATATATATCTATATCTATAGATATATAGATATATATATACACAGTATCTCACAAAAGTGAGTATACCCCTCACATTTTTGTAAATATTTTATTATATCTTTTCATGTGACAACACTGAAGAAATTATACTTTGCTACAATGTAACATAGTGAGTGTACAGCTTGTATAACTGTGTAAATTTGCTGTCCCATCAAAATAACTCAACACACAGACAGTAATGTCTAAACTGCTGGCAACAAAAGTCAGTACACCCCTAAGTAAAAATGTCCAAATTGGGCCCAATTAGCCATTTTCCCTCCCCGGTGTCATGTGATTCGTTAGTGTTACAAGGTCTCAGGTGTGAATGGGCAGCAGGTGTGTTACATTTGGTGTTATTGCTCTTACCCTCTCATACTGGTCACTAGAAGTTCAACATGGCACCTCATAACAAAAAACTCTCTGAGGATCTGAAAAAAAAAGAATTGTTGCTGTACATAAAGATGGCCTAGGCTATAAGAAGATTGCCAAGACCCTGAAACTGAGCTGCAGCATGGCAGCCAAGACCATACAGTGGTTTAACAGGACAGGTTCCACTCAGAATAGGCTTCGCAATGGTCGACCAAAGAAGTTGAGTGCACTTGCCCAGCGTCATATCTAGAGGTTGTCTTTGGGAAATAGACGTATAAGTGCTGCCAGCATTACTGCAGAGCTTGAAGGGGTGGGAGGGTCAGCCTGTCACTGCTCAGACCATATGCTGCACACTGCATCAAATTGGTCTGCATAGCTGTCTTCCCAGAAGGAAACATCTTCTAAAGATGATGCATAAGAAAGCCTGCAAACAGTTTGCTGAAGACAGACTAAGGACATGGATTACTGGAACCATGTCCTGTGGTCTGATGAGTCAAAGATAAACTTATTTGGGTCAGATGGTGTCAAGCGTGTGTGGCGGCAACCAGGTGAGGAGTACAAAGACAAGTGTGTCTTGCCTACAGTCAAGCATGGTGGTGGGTGTGTCATGGTCTGGGGCTGCATGAGTGCTGCCGCCATTGGGGAGCTACAGTTCATTGAGGTAACCATGAATGCCAACATGTACTGTGACATGATCCCCTCTCTTCAGACACTGGGCAGCAGGGCAGTATTCCAACATGATAACAACTCCAAATACACTTCTAATGCCCTATACACACAATCGGACATTGATCGGACATTCCGACAACAAAATCCATGGATTTTTTCCAATGGATGTTGGCTCAAACTTGTTTTGTATACACACGGTCGCACAAAGTTGTCGGAATTTCTGATCACCAAGAACGTGGTCACGTACACCACGTACAACGAGACTAGAAAAGGGCAGTTCCGAACCAAGCGCGGCACCCTTTGGGCTCCTTTTGCTAATCTTGTGTTAGTAAAAGTTTGGTGAGAGACGATTTGAGCTTTTTCAGACTCGTGGTTTTCAGATCGTTTTCTGCTGTTCAGTTTGTGCTTGTGGGTTTGTATCTGGTCTTCAGTGCATGCAGTGAGTTCGTATTTGATTATTCAGTGCGTTCTTGTCCGCTCGTTGCTGTTTTTCAGGTCGCTCTTCACAGGCCTTGCTGTTCTTCAGTGCATTCCATTACCGACCGTTTTCTAGCCATGTTGCGTATACATACTCCTCGTAGAGTTCGTGCTGTGTGGGGGCTTAGTGTTGGGGTCCTTACCTTGACACAAGTCCAGTTCATGAACAGTGTTGGGAGGAGTTCATGGACCAAGAATTGGTTGCTCCAGCGTGACCAGTTCTGTCATATGCCTTTGCTCCGTGAGATCCGTGAGAATAATCCTGACGATTTCAGGAACTTTCTCCGGATGACAGACTCCGTATTTCACCGTTTGTTGGCTTTGCTGACCCCTTATATTAGCAGGCAGGATACCTGCATGAGGCAAGCCATCACTCCGGAGCAGAGGCTAGTCGCCACCCTGCGGTACTTGCCGACGGGGAGAAGCCTGCAGGACTTGAAGTTCTCGACAGGCATCTCCCCCCAGGCTCTGGGGATCATTATCCCGGATACCTGTTCTGCCATCATCCAGGTCCTGCAGAAGGACTATATTAAGGTAAGATTTATCCTTTAACATCACATTTTATTGTATTGAATGTTTGATAATATATTGTATTTCTTTCCTCATTCCCTAATTACCATGATTGTGATTTGCTGTGAATGTCCCTTTTGTCCTCATGCATGCTGTTTTTTTTTAAATATTTTTTTGTCCTTCATACATATTTGCCTTCACTTACCTCCCCAGCATGCTCTCCTGGCCCTATATTCACCTCATGTAGTCACTTAGCAATGTATTTTGTCAGCTCCATAGTGGTGCTTTACCCCAAACACCCCCTAAAATGTGTAAAAATGTGATTTGTGCTTTAAATTCAGGCAGAGTGGCAGAGGCTTTTTTTGGTGTCCCAAAATCATTTGGAACCCTCCCTCCCCCCAGCTGTTAACTCAGCTGATAACAATCCTCTATCTGTTGACTTTGCCAAACCCATACACACTATACCTACCTCTTTTGTGGTCAGATTTGTGGATGAATTCCCCAAAGCATGTAGTGCAAGGGCCTGCCTGAATACTTTCAAATGGTACAGTTTACGTTTTTTGTATCCTATTATTATATTGATAGGTAATATCAGAATGTAAAAATGTGCTAAAATGTGTACAGTGTGTATTTATCTCTTTGTATTATGACACTTCTTACCTGTCCAGTGGGCTGCCAATAGTGTAAAGCAGGGGTCCTCAAACTACGGCCCGCGGGCCGAATCCGGCCCTCCAGCGGTTTTTATCCGGCCCGCAGACTGCCCCTTTAACATCGCAGCACTCCCCCTGCCCTCTGCTACTTTTATCACACAGGACGGGAAACATGACAGGTCTGGACAAAGGACCTTTTGTGTTAAGAAGCAGGTGATTGGTTACTAGGCATCGGGGCGGTCCCAGGAATCAATCACCTGCCTTTCACTTGCAAAGTCCCGCCCTTTGTCTGGACCTACCATGCTTTGTGTCTCGGTGATACAGGTAACAGAGGGGATTGGGAGTGCTGTGATATTATACAAGGGGCGGCAGTGTGATATGGGGGATCTGTGATATGGGGGGATCTGTGATGGGGGATCTGTGATATGGGGGAGTCTGTGATATGGGGGGAGTCTGTGATATGGGGGGATTCGGTGATATGGGGGAGTCGGTGATATGGGGGAGTCTGTGATATGGGGGGAGTCTGTGATATGGGGGGAGTCTGTGATAGGGGGGAGTCTGTGATATGGGGGATCTGTGATATGGGGGATCTGTGATATGGGGGGATCTGTGATATGGGGGGGATCTGTGATATGGGGGAGTCTGATATGGGGGATCTGTGATATGGGGGAGTCTGTGATATGGGGGGATCTGTGATATGGGGGGATCTGTGATATGGGGGAGTCTGTGATATGGGGGGGATCTGTGATATGGGGGGATCTGTGATGGGGGATCTGTGATATGGGGGAGTCTGTGATATGGGGGATCTGTGATATGGGGGAGTCTGTGATATGGGGGGATCTGTGATATGGGGGGATCCGTGATATGGGGGAGTCTGTGATATGGGGGAGTCTGTGATATGGGGGGAGTCTGTGATATGGGGATCTGTGATATGGGGGGATCTGTGATGGGGGATCTGTGATATGGGGGAGTCTGTGATATGGGGGGAGTCTGTGATATGGGGGATCTGTGATGGGGGATCTGGGAGGAGTCTGTGATATGGGGGGAGTCTTGATATGGGGGGATCTGTGATATGGGGGGGATCTGTGATATGGGGGAGTCTGTGATATGGGGAGATCTGTGATATGGGGAGATCTGTGATATGGTGGATCTGTGATATGGGGGAGTCTGTGATATGGGGGGATCTGTGATATGGGGGGATCTGTGATATGGGGGAGTCTGTGATATGGGGGGGATCTGTGATATGGGGGGATCTGTGATGGGGGATCTGTGATATGGGGGATCTGTGATATGGGGGAGTCTGTGATATGGGGGATCTGTGATATGGGGGAGTCTGTGATATGGGGGGATCTGTGATATGGGGGATCCGTGATATGGGGGAGTCTGTGATATGGGGGAGTCTGTGATATGGGGGATCTGTGATATGGGGGGATCTGTGATGGGGGATCTGTGATATGGGGGAGTCTGTGATATGGGGGGAGTCTGTGATATGGGGGATCTGTGATGGGGGATCAGGGAGGAGTCTGTGATATGGGGGGAGTCTGTGATATGGGGGGATCTGTGATATGGGGGGGATCTGTGATATGGGGGGGGTCTGTGATATGGGGGAGTCTGTGATATGGGGGGATCTTTGATATGGGGGGATCTGTGATATGGGATCTCTGATATGGGGGATCTGTGATATGGGGGGATCTGTGATATGGGGGAGTCTGTGATATGGGGGATCTGTGATATGGGGGGATCTGTGATATGGGGGAGTCTGTGATATGGGGGAGTCTGTGATATGGGGGAGTCTGTGATATGGGGGGAGCTGTGATATGGGGGGATCTGTGATATGGGGGGATCTGTGATATGGGGGGGTCTGTGATATGGGGTATCTGTGATGGGGAGTCTGTGATATGGGGAGATCTGTGATATGGGGAGATCTGTGATATGGGGGATCTGTGATGGGGGAGTCTGTGATATGGGGAGATCTGTGATATGGGGGGATCTGTGATGGGGAGTCTGTTATGGGGGATCTGTGATGGCGGAGTCTGTTATGGCGGAGTCTGTTATGAGTCTGAGTCTGTTATGGGGGAGTCTGTGATATGGGGGATCTGTGATGGCGGAGTCTGTTATGGGGGAGTCTGTGATATGGGGGATCTTTATTTAATTTATTTAATTTATTTTTCTTGTTTGACTCCACAGTTTCCTTCCAACCCACAGGAATGGCAGACTGTGGCCTCCCACTTTGCCCAGCAGTGGGACTTTCCTAACTGCGGAGGGGTAATTGATGGGAAACACGTCCACATCATCCCACCACCCAACTCTGGGTCATACTATTACAACTACAAGGGGTTCAATAGTATTGTGATGTTGGCAGTGGTGTCGGCTACTTATGAGTTCCTGTATGTGGACATGGGGAAGAATGGCCGGATGTCCGATGGTGGAGTCATCACCCAGGCGGAGTTCTACAGGCGTCTCCAGAATGACAGCTTGGACTTGCCACCTTCAAAAGACACTCCCATTGGAGTGGAAGGACTCCCATTCATCTTCGTTGCTGATGAAGCGTTTGTGCTGGGGGACCATCTTATGCGGCCATTCCCAATGAGGATCCTCACCCCGGACCAGAGAGTTTTTAATTACTGGCTGGCCAGAGCCAGAAGAGGGGTGGAGAACACATTTGGAATCATGGCCAGCCGGTTCTACCTATTTCTTACACCCACACACATGGCGGAGTATAAACTGAATCATATCACCCTGGCGTGCTGTGTTCTCCACAACTTTTTAAGGCAAAATTCTGCCAACTATGCTGCCTCAGTTGGGCCTGAGGCCGGAATTCAAGTAAATGAAGCAACCCTGACGGCGCTTGAAAGTGGCCGTCCTGGCTTGCCCCCCCTGAGTGCCAGCGAGGTCCGTCTTAGATACCTTGATTACTTTGCGTGTAGGGGGGCCATCAATATGCCAGACAATGTCTGATACATTTTGAAAATAAAAAAATAATTTTAACTACTAAAATCTTTGGTGACATTTACTGCTTGTGTTTCTTTTAGCTGACCCTGACAGAAATGTGGGGAGTCCTGAAAATGTCATGATTGTGTAACCTTAAAAAGCCTTGTTGGGTGTTATTTACTAAAGGAAAATACACTTTGCACTACAAGTGCACTTGAGCCTGCACTGAAACTGCACTTGTAGTGCAAAGTGGATTTGCCCTTAGGAAATCACCCCCCATTGTCACTGAAAACACCAATTTTACCTTAGCAAAATTGTAGGAGCATTGAAACAATAATCCACACATTCTTGAGTATCAATCTTTTTAATACCAGCACAATCACATGTGCATTTCTAAAAGGTTTTTTTAAAACAAACCAACATGTTTGTTGTATAACAATTTTTTCAGTCACATTAATAAATATTGAAATGTCCATTTAAGGTAAAACAGGCATGTTTCAAACCAACAAGAAATACACAACAAATCTGGAACTTACAAAGTTCAACTTTTGTAGAAATTGAAGGCAATATCAGACATGAGTATTTAGAAACTGTTTGATATTGCGTTCAGATGGGGTGAAGTCACCCCTGGAAAAGCCAAATTTTGAAGATGCACACAAATTGCCGAATGTCAACATGTGCTAGCTGCCATCATGGGGGATCAAGGGACGTGTTTTGGGGTGCAACCCCTTCCGCTCAGCTACTTTATTATTGAGGAAGGGGTTGCACCCACAAAACGCATCCATTGATCTCCCGTGATGGCAGATAGCACATGTTGACACACTGTGTGCATCTTCAAAATTTGGCTTTTCGAGAATATGTCAAAAAAGGTGCAAAAAAATGTTCTATTCAAAAAACAAAAAAAAAGTCAGGGATTTGGAGATGTTTTAAACTCTCCCTAAAACATCAATAATGTTCTTCATTTTGTTTTGAACATCATTGATGTTTTTCTGGATGTTTTCCAAGTCTCTATTACACCCCATGATCTCCCCGATTAGGATCTAGGCACTCTCACTGGTGAAATGACCTGGATCCACAACATCACGATCACCTAAAAATAGAGAAACAAAAACACACCATGTATTATAAATATGCCGGCATCCATCTCTTACCTGAGCCTGTGGTCGCAGACACTCACCTGTTGTGGTTACTATTTCCACCGCGTCTCCTTCCTCCTTCTCTTCTGCTTGGCTTTGGGGGATTTCACCTTCCTCATGAGGTGGAGGGTCTGTGGTCTCCTCGGATGGGTGTTGTCCTCCGAGTCTTTTCTAGCACACAGATATTTCATGGCAGAAATAGGAATATGAAACATTGCTTGGAAGTGGGGTACAATTGTCTATTTTGGCAGAGTTCCAAGATGAAGAAATATTGTTTTCCTTTGTCAAGCTTGAATACTTACCTGTTTTGTACAAGCTTCACAGATGGAGACACCCCTATAGTATACACTGGAGCACCTGTGTGGGCCCCCTAATAAAAAGGGTGTTCTGGTGTCCCCCACTAGTGCTCCAGTGTCCAGATGTGTAAACAGCTGCTGAGTGTCCTCTCCTTACAAAGAATCTAGTTTGCATTACATTCTAGTTACAAACCCATCTAGACTCCAGAATTATTTTAAGAGAAGAAGGCTAGAAAAAATGTATTCAAATGCATATGGCCAAAACAATGGTGTTTTCTATGCCGAGCGAACAATGTTTCATACGAACGAACAATGTGCCCATGAACATGAAAGTTACCATTTTAAACTGTACAACAGTAAAGAAAAGCACATGGAGCAGCACAAATGTAATCAAAATAAAGAATAGGAACTCAGCACAACTACTTACTTTTTTGCAGCACTCTCCTGATCCTTCTGTACTGATCATGCTCTCTTAATTTGTGGTCCAACCACCATTTCCTGAGCTGATCCTTGGATCGTCGTACCCCAAAATTCTTCTGCAGACTTTTGACCACTTTCGCCATGATCTTGGCCTTTCTGACATTGGGGCTGGGGTAAGGCCCATATTTCCCGTCATAGTCGGCGCTCTTCAGAATGTCGACCATCTTCAACATCTCCTTAAAGGACATATTTGAGGCCTTAAATCGTCACTTCTGGGATCGGGACATTTCTGGCTCTGGGCTTTCCTACTCCTCGTTGCTGTAATTAGCACGCACCTGCTGTGTCTCCGCCATGTGCTCTTCCCCCACTGCACCGAAGGAGAAGGGGTGGGGAATAGACTAGAAAGAACATCAGGGGTGAGTTTCACGCATGCGCAGTGTATATAAAGCGTAACACGCGTGCGTAGTATGTACGATCTGTGAGCGGAGGAAGGAGTATCGGAGGCGCCGATTGTGATAACGAAGGTAAGATCTAAACTTGGGCCTATACTGCTTCTAGATTGAGGCCTATATTGTAACCAGATAAGGAGAGTTTCGCCTGACATTAGGGTTTGTCTTGTGTTGTGTCTTGCAGATAAAATGGATGGCTTCAATGACCACAACTTCCTCCCCCTGTTCATAGACAAATACAGGGAGCTGCCCTGTCTATGGCAGGTGAAACACCCCCAATACAACAATAAACAAAAGAGGCAGGCAGCGCTGGAGAAACTGCTGGAGTTGGTGAAGCCGGTGTTCCCCATGGCAACCATCCCCTATTTAAAAGCCAAAATTGGTGGCCTGAGGAGCACTTATCTTAGGGAGCACAAGATTCGGAGTTGCAGCAGATGACGTTTATGTCCCCAGGCTGTGGTACAATGAGAGTCAGGGAATCCCTCTCAACCCTTCCTTCCACACTTCCTTCCACCCTATCTTCCACCCCTGCAGAGGCTTCCGATGTCCAATCTGGGACTTCCAGCCAGGAAGAAGTGGAGGAGCCCAGCTGGAGCCAGGTATAGCATTCTTCTCCAGATTTCTGGGCAATAAATAAATGATGTTTACTAGATGTTATTATTGATCACTAATTGCTGATTTAATAGTGTTTTACATATCAATAGATAGTAGTGGGCAAAAATAATTGGGACAAGAATGAAAAATGCTGGGCTCAGAATGATCATCAGTTATATTTGTTAACATTCAATTTGCAACAGTCATGAGATGAAAATTGTGTGTGATTGATGAATAAAAAACTAAAACTATGTCCCTTTTTCATACACAGGAAGACCTCAGCCAGGACGAGGAGGCTGTGGAATGTGGCACACAGGAGGAGGCTGTGGAATGTGGCAGCCAGGAGGAGGCGGGGGTTACTGGCAGCCAGGAGGAGGCGGGGCTAAGTGGCAACCAGGAGAAGGCCGGGCCCAGTAGGAGCCTGACAGAAGCGCAGGTTCCTCCCCTCCGCTTCCAACCAAAAGACCCAGGAAGGGGAGTAACGTGCAGGATTCAGCACTCAAGCTGATTCAGGAGGCTTCTGCATCCCTCAGAGCCTTACCCACACCTGAAGAGGCCTTTGCCTCCATGGCTGCCACAAAACTGCAGGGCATGCAGGAGGGTCAATGCCTCCTGTGTGAGGACCTTCTTTACAAAACACTAACTAAGGAGGTGAGGGGCGAAATCACACACAAAACCCACCTGTGTGAGTTGGACCATCCTCCTCCTCCTCATCCTGCCACAACTCCACCACTACAGCCACAGCGTGGAAGGAAGCGTGGAAGGAAGACCAGAGAGTGATGACCTGGGTTCAGTCTGGTCTGACAAAAGATGCAGGCTCTTGTATGACCACAGCCTGGGGACATACATGTCATCTGCTGCTGTTCATGATCTCTTGGACTTCTGGACCAGACCGTACTCCCTTAGATATGGACTCCTCAGGCCACCAATTTTGCATTAAAATAATTGATGTCTGCCCTGGGGGCCAAAGGCTTCGCCAATTTCTGCTGTTTCTCCAGCGTTGCCTCTCTCTTTGTTTGGTTCTGATCCCTTAATAAAGGATTTTATGTTTCAATTATACTTGCCTATGTGTGTTTTCCTTCAAAAAGGACAGTTTGTTTGTGAGGAGGCAGGTACATTTCAAAAATACAATGTGAAATTAACAAGAGACACCAACACCAAGCAACCTTCTTGAGATTAAATAATACAAGATAATAATGGTGTTGTGGTAACTTGACACACAAAACACACCCAAAAATATTCAGGATGTAAAATCAAAAAATAAATAAAATTAAAAACACGATCAGGCTTGAAAACAATACAAACCAAAAAAAAAAAAAAAAAAACATATATCTTTTTTGTCAGATGTGACAAATCAAAATATATTGATGAAATCATGATAAATAATAAAGAAAGAAGTTTGTGAGAAGTCTGTGTGAATATCAGCAGCAAAACTACTTCATTCTTCTAGCATTATAAAGAAGAAGAGAGTGCGCTGTATTAAACAATTTAAAACATTGCAGCCTGACAAAAGTGCTATATCCATTCCGAACGCTAATTTAACCAGACCGAGCTGTTCCATCTCGGAATTTCTTCTGAGCATGCGTGGCACTTTGTGCGTCGGAATTGACCACACACGGTCGGAATTGACGCGATCAGATTTTGTTGTCTGAAAATTTTATAGCCTGCTCTCAAACTTTGTGTGTTGGAAAATCCGATGGAAAATGTCCAATGGAGCTCACACATGTTCGGAATTTCCGACAACAAGCTCCGATTGCACATTTTCCTTTGGAAAATCCAACCGTGTGTACAGGGCATAAGACGACCACTGCCTTGCTAAAAAACGTGAGGGTAAAGGTGATGGACTGGCCAGGTATGTCTCCAGACCTAAACCCTATTGAGCATCTGAGGGGCATCAAATCGAAGGTGGACGAGCGCACGGTCTCTAACATCCACCAGCTCCGTAATGTCATCAAGGAGGAGTGGAATAGGACTCCAGTGGCAACCTGTGAAGCTCTGGTGAACTCCATGCCCAAGAGGGTTAAGGCAGTGCTGGAAAATAATGGTGGCCACACAAAATATTGACACTTTGGGCTCAATTTGGACAATTTCACTTAGGGGTGTACTTACTTTTGTTGCCAGCGGTTTAGACATTAATGGCTGTGTGTTGAGTTATTTTGAGGAGACAGCAAATTTACACTGTTATACAAGCTGTACACTCACTACTTTATATTGTAGAAACGTTTAATTTCTTCAGTGTTGTCACATGAAAAGATATAATAAAATATTTACAAAAATGTGAGGGGTGTACTTCCTTTCGTGAGATATTGTATATACAGCCTAGTACTGTATATAGTCTGCATTTAGTGTAGATTAGATATTCAGTGTAGAATCAGAAAATCAGGCAGTGTAGTACATATATATAGATATAGATATTTCTATATCTATATATATATATCTATATATATATATATTCAGGCAGTGTAGTATATATAATATAATATATAATATAATATTGAAATGGTTAAGTGCACCAATTTTTTTTTTAAATGACATGTGGGTCCCCCCTGAATCCAAACCAGGCCCTTCAGGTCTGGTATGGATTTGAAGGGGAACCTCACACCAAAATAAAAAAAAACATGGCGTGGGGGTACCCCCAAAATCCATACCAGGCCCTTCAGGTCTGGTATGGATTTTAAGGGGAACCCCACGCCAAAATTTAAAAAAAATGGCATGGGGTCCCCCCAAAATCCATACCAGACCCTTATCTGGCAGGCCGCAGGAAAAGGGGGGACGAGAGAGCGCCCCCCCTCCTGAACCGTTCCAGGCCACATGCCCTCAGCATGGGGAGGGTGCTTTAACAAGGGGGCCCCCAGATCCCAGCCCCCCCTATGTAAATGGGTATGGGGTACATTGTACCATTGTTAGGGCTGGGCTCAGCCCTTCTTTCTCTGAGCTGGCCGCTCAGCTGTCTGCTAATTGCCAGCTCTTATCTCTCCACAGTTACTTAGCTGTTGCTGATATCCTGCTCGTCAGTCCTGCCTACTTAAGCTGTCCAGTCCAGAGGAGCTCTGCCTTTGCCTTAGTCAACATCACAGAGATGCTCTCCTGCATTCCTGTTAAAAGACTCGCTTGGCTGACATCCCTTCTGGCTCCAGATCCTGCTTGCTGTTTTACTACGCTCATTTCCGGCTCCATGACGTTTGGCTTGTCTGACTATCAGTTCCGGTTCCTGAACTCTGGCTATGTTATGACTACGTTTGTTTTATTTACTTTTATTATTAAACAAGTGTGATTTAACTGTACTTCTATCTCTGTCTGATTTCATGGTTTCTGACAACCATTCACCAAAAAGTGTCAAAAAGTAAAGATGACAGGAGACAGTTTTGGACAATTCCTTTATTAAAAAAAAAGTGTCCCGCGATGTCCATAAATCTTTAATCACAACGCAGAGGATCTCGAAAAAAAATGGAAAAACTCCGCCTCCATGGGAGGTGTCCTGCAGACTGCCATCTTTTTGCCTTGACAGCACTTATATAGTGCTTCTGGTGACGTAAACGGGTGACCCCCCCTCTGACGTCACATGAGCATCAGCTTGTTAAAAGGGCTTCCAGATTCTGATAAGCCCCCCGCTCGCAGACCCATGCAACCACAGGGCAAGGGTTGTGGGGATGAGGCCCTTGTCACCATCAACATGGGGACAAGGTGCTTTGGGGGGCCCCAAAGCACCCTCCCCATGTTGAGGGCATGTGGCCTGGTACAGTTCAGGAGGGGGGGCCCTCTCTCATCCCCCCTTTTCCTGCAGCCTGTCAGATTGCGTGCTCGGATAAGGGTCTGGTATGGATTTTGGGGGGACCCTATGCCATTTTTTTTTTAATTTTTGCAAGGAGTTCCCCTTAATATCAATACCAGACCTGAAGGGCCTGGTATGGATTTTGAGGGGGACCCCCACACCATTTAAAAAAAAAAATTGATGCAGGGTTCCCGTTAATATCCATACCAGACCCGAAGGGCTTGGTATTGGACTGTGGGGGGAATTCACACCGCATTTTTCAATGATTTTTATCTATACTGCCAGGATCCGGCAATACATTACAGCCCTGAGCAGTTTTAAATGACATATTTTCCTTTAGAAATGTAGTTTTGCTGTGGTACTGTTATGAACATGGGAAAGATGCGCTACTTTACAGGCAGACTAAGGAGACCCCCCAGGCATGATATTTAAAGGAATATATAATTTATATATCATTTTTATTGTTTCACTTTAAGCATAAAATCACTGCTCCTGGGGCGTGGCCTAGCACCGGACCGAGATGGCTGCCTGAAAAGCACGCTCCGGCATCTAGGGCTAACATTCCAACTCTCATCAGTGACACAGCGGTGATCTACTGAGATGGAGATGGTCAAGAGAAATAGCTCCGTTGCCCGCTCCCAGGCGGAACAAATCACGCAGCTAAGCCGAACCATCCTGGAGATATTCCGGTCTCAGCACGCGGCCACACAGACTCCATCTCAGACCTCCACGCAGGCCTCGACTCCGTTCTCGAACCACGATGCGGTGAGTCATCCTATCCAGCCCAGCACCCTCGACCCCGGGGGAACAACTGACAGGTACTAGGAATGCTGCACAGCCATCCCCGCTTCTTAGCATGGCAGACTTGCAGCTAGTGGCACTGGATATTAAAAACACCCTGACTGCTGCCATTTCAGACCTCAAGTCAGACCTTAAAATGGTGGCATCCTGGCTACAGACTGTGGAATCTGCCACCATGACACATGGCACAGCTATAAGACAGGTACAGCAGGTCACAGACACCCACACACAGCACCTCATTGAGATTCACATTGAGGATTTGGATAATAGGGGGCGCAAATGCAATTTGCGCATCAGGGCGATCCCAGAGACTATAGACACCCCTCAACTACAACCAACGATGTGGGCAATCTGTAATACCCTCCTTGGCAGACCCCCTGATGCCCCCATAGAAATGGAGAGGTGCCACAGGGCCCTTAGACCCAGGGGACAAGAAGGGGACCCTCCCAGGGACACAGTTTGCTGCCTAGTCAGCTACACCCAGAAAGAGGACATATTACGCCTAGCCCGTAACCAAGGGCAACTGCAGCATGAAGGCTCGACCATACAAATATTCCAGGATCTGTTGGCCATTACACTGCAACACAGAAGGGATGTGTTCGCATAAAGACTATTTATGGCCTACAAATACCCACCCCTGATTATAGGGCGCAGGTTTGCGGGAGGGACAATTAACCTACCATGCTCCTTGGGGCCCTGACATGTCCGACTACAACATCTTCATGCTGACGCCCAGATTGGTGAGCTCAATTTCTGGTCCCCTGGAGTCCAAATTAATGCTATACTATGTTAAGTGTTACCCACGCAAGCCAAGGGTGAATAGAAGCGGAAACTCAGATAACCAAAGGATCATCTGCTTAAGCCCTGGCCTGCGGGCATTGAGGTTATTATACTTTAACACACTCTCTGTACTTGGGGAATCCCAATGGGACACAGATCCTAGTGCAGTCCGATTTACACGTCTATTATACATACAAAATGCCCCTTTTTGCCCTCAAACCTGAACTGGGCAGCCTGGCAACAAGTACAATACTTACTAAAGGGGCCACCTCTCGGACCCTTCTCTCGATCATTTGTGTTATTTTTGTTAGCTATACGCTGTTTTACAAGTTACTGTTTCATTAAATGTTAGCCCTAGTTTGTCGATATTGCTTATACCCCGGTGCTAGACTCATAACCCAACTCAGAGTGGCAGGATCCCCTTTGAATAATTTCCGGCTAACTCACCCTCCCAAATTTAATCCTACCCTGTCCAACTGGGTGGACTAGCAGGTCTGCCTCCACCTCCGGAAGTTAAGTGGTGATCTTATCACCTTGTTCTCTCTACCCCTTGCTCACACCTCCCCCCCCTAATTTTTTTTTTACTTCTCTTTTCCTCTCCCCTTTTGCCTCCCTACCTTTTTTCCCTTCTCTCACCGCCTCTACTACCCTTTCCAGCTACACGTACCCCTGGGTATCTGCAAATAGGGTTTTCTAAATTTAGCCACTCCAACAAAGTAAAACATGTCGCTCAACCCAACATGATCAGCTCCCCTCTCTCTTAAAATATATTCTCTTAACGCTAAAGGATTGAACGTCCCAGAAAAATGCAGCAGTGTCCTTGCAGAAGCACACCGACTTAGGGCTCAAATTCTTTTTATCCAAGAAACACACTTTAAAACTACTGCAACACCAGGCTTCCATAACAACCGATATCCCACGGCCTATCATGCCACCTGTCCGGACTCTAAGACTAAAGGAGTCTCCATATTACTCTCTAAAACATTATCGTTTGATGCTAAGGACCAGATGCTAGACCCGGGAGGCAGATTCATCTTCCTGAAGGGTTTAGAGATGGAGAAACAGGCCAGTGATGTTAGCCAACATTTACTGTCCCAATGCCAGGCAAGTCACATTCCTGCGGGAGGTCTTTGCGAAATTCACACTTTTTCAAATGGGACGGCTAATCTTAGGGGGCGATTTCAACATACCTCCAGACCCCTCAACTGGTACCTCCTCTCTTTCATACTCTGCCCTATGCCAAATTAAGCGCCAACTCGCATCCCTTGCGTTACACGATACCTGGAGAACCCTTTATCGTGAGACAGAGACTACACCTTCTTCTCCCCTCCACACAATCGGTATTCACGTTTGGACAACTTATTTGTGAAACAGGTGGATCTTCCATACCTTTATAGCACCAACATTGAGAGCATGACACTATCTGACCATCACACTATCTCGCCACCCTGCGATTTCCTGAGATAGTCACCTCTACCAAAACTTGTAAACTAGATGCTTCTCTTCTTGTGGACCCTGGAGACTTAGCAATTTTTAGATAGGAGCTGAGGGCCTTCTTTCTCCACAATGACACAACGGATGTTTCCCCCATGATACAGTGGGAGGCTCATAAATGTGTCATTAGAGGCCAACTACTATCGGTCTCAGCGCGGAGAAAGAGGGAACGACAAGCTCTGGTACTGGAACTAGCTGACAAAATACGCACTCTAGAGGCCCAGCACAAACGCACACTAGCTCTTGCAACATCGCAGGAATTAGCAGAAACACATTCCCTTCTATTAGAGGAACTTTTCAAAAGGACACGCCGACATACTATCTTGACGCAAAAACTGTTCTATGAACAGAGTAACAAGCCGGGTAGGTTATTGGCCAAAGCCACCCAACAGCGCAGACTAGCCTCCACGATCCATCACATTGTGGACCCCTCAGGTACGACACTTACTAAAAACAAGGACATTGCTCGCCAGTTCCATTCCTTCTACAGTAAGCTGTACAATCTGCGTTTGGGAGACACGGATCATACCGTGCAGTTGAACCATCAGAAATTGATTACAGATTTCCTGAGTAAACATAGCCCCTCTGCCTTGTCGGCAGATGACTCACAAGCCCTAGAGGCCCCTCTGGCTTTAGAGGAATTCCTAGAGGCCCTTAAATCCACAAAAACAGGCAAAAGTCCAGGCCCTGACGGCTTCACAGCCCTATATTATAAAACCTTCCCGGACATCCTGGCACGACATTTTCTCAAAGCTTATAATTCACTCTCTACCAACTGCAACTCTAATAGACTCCTGGAAGCTTATATTTCAGTCGTCCCCAAAGAAGGGAAAGACCACACCAATGTGGCTAGCTATCGCCCAATCTCCCTCCTTAATGTGGACATCAAGCTCTTTGCCAAAATTTTGGCAAACCGCTTGTCTCACCACATATCAGCTTGGATAGGCCTGGACCAAGTAGGCTTATTCCCTGGAGGAGAAGCCAGGGACAACACCATTAAGGCCCTGAACTTACATACCTGGCTTACGTCCTCTCAGCAGGAGGGCTTCTTTCTGGCAATGGACGTGGAGAAGGCGTTCGACAGAGTAGCTTGGGACTATATGGATGCCATCTTGATCTCGTTGGGGCTTAAACCCCATATGCGGGCGTTGATCTTATCATTATACGCTAATCCCAGAGCTCAGGTCAAGGTCAATGGCCATCTGTCAGACGCCTTCTCCATCCAAAATGGAACCAGACAGGGGTGCCCCCTTTCCCCTCTGCTCTATATACTCACATTAGAGCCCCTATTATGTTGCATACGAGCCAGCCCAGATATCAAGGGTATTCAGATACAGGAACGGGAATTTAAGATCGCAGCTTTTGTGGACGACGTCCTGCTTTTCCTCTCCTCACCGCTGACATCTCTGCCCAATCACCCACATACGCTGGAACACTTTAAACTCCTATCTAACTTAAAAATAAACTACTCCAAATCGTTCGCACTAAATATATCCCTACCCACGGAACTGGCCGAGCAATGTCAACTTAATTTCCTCTTTCATTGGAAAACGGGAGCCATAACCTACCTGGGCATCCAACTCCCTACTGATTTAATAGAACTCTACAGCAGAAACATTCAGCTTGAACATCATAATATACGCCAAAATCTTCAAAAGTGAGATAAACTGATCATCTCCTGGTTTGGAAGAGCGTCCATTCTTAAAATGACAGTCCTGCCTCGGCTCCTATGTAAAATGCAAACAGTACCTGTTCGCTTACCACCCTCCTTCTTTAGACTGTATAAGTCCATGTGTAGGACTTTTCTTTGGTGTAAGAAACCCTCACGGATAAGCTGGGCGAAAACGAGTGGAGGAATTGGTCTTCCTGATCTCCAACGCTACTACCGGGCGGTCCATTTAGGGCGAATCTTCGATTGGCAACTACATAACCAATGTAAAGACTGGGTCTCTTTAGAACACCTGGTGACCAACTCAGATCTGTATCATGCTCCCTGGCTATCCAAAAGACAAGTTTCAGCAAAAGCTTTAACACATCCCCTGGTAGGAGCCACCTTACACGAATTCGAGAGGGCATGCACTATACATGCAGTCTCAGCTAAACTCTGCCCTATCAATCCAGTCAGAGGTAACCCAGACTTCCCCCCAGGTCTATCAAGTTCCTTTTTGAAAGCCAAATGGCCGCACACAGAAATGTTAGCTAAACACTTTTTCCAAAGAGGATGCTTCCTACAACTGATCTCGTTATGCATTCTAACATGGGGGCATTCTGGTCCTACCTTCAGCTTAAACATTACTTAGCTGACCCATCCCGCAAACAAAGTTTTACAAACCCCCCTCAACCATGGAGTCGCTCTGCACTCGCTTGACCCCCCAATGCCATGTCATCTTCACGCTCTACCCATCGTTGTTCGATGAACCCTCCACACTCCTGCGTGCGGAACGTTCCTACTGGGAATCAGCCTTGGGCTCTGAGATAGATGAGAACTGGGACCGCATCCACCTATACATTCATAAAGGGTTCCTGAATGTATCTGTTCAAGAGAATGGATATAAATTGAAAACCTGATGGTATAGAACACCGGACTTGATACACAAATTCTGCCCCTTTGTCCCTGACCTCTGCTGGTGGTGTGGTATGGAGACGGGCACATTCCTCCATATTTGGTGGGACTGCCCGGCACTCCAACCATTCTGGCGCAGAGTACATGACCTGACAAAACGAGTGTCATTACTCCCTGTCAGGCTCCTACTTACCAGACCGGTGAGTCCGCTTGGGCAGAAGGTAGGCTCCCTTACGGGTCCGACTCGCGGCCCCTGGTAAAGCAAACAGGAGGCACAGGAGTACGGAATGGTATGAGAGCCTATATGCAACAGTCCAGATACTGCAGGCTTAACAGGTGAGATGGCTGGAGCTGGCTGGAGCACAGGCAGCAAGGCTGAGCAGGATTGTCAGGAAGCAGGCTGGGTTCGTTAACAGACAGGCAGCAGAGGTACAATGGAGCAGGCAAACGTATGGTCAGGAGGCAGGCCGGGTTCGGTAACAGACAGGTAGCAGAGGTACAGTGGAGCAGGCAAACGGATGGTCAAACAGGCAGATGTCAGGTACTGGCAGAGTTCGGGGGGAGGTCCAGGAGACAAGGCCGGGTCGTCAGGTAATCAGGAACAGTTCAGATACAAGGTCAGGCACTAGGACGCTAAGCTGTTGATCAGGCAGCACTGATCACAGAGGGACGCCGGCTTAAATGGACCGTTTGGCGCCAAACGACGTGCACGCGCGCGCACCAGCACACACAGGCGCGCGCACCCGCCAACGCCCGCGCGCGCGCCCCCGCACACCGGCGTGCACAACAGGCCGACCCCGGACACACACACCAGCACCGCGAGGAACGCGCACCGCGAGGTCTACAGGAACGCTCGCACCAACGCGTGCCGATGCGCGCCGACGCACACCGCCGCGAGCACCCTGCCCGCCGAGGTACGCTCTCTGACAGTGCCCCCTCCTCAAGGGCAGCCTCCAGATGCCCAGCTGAGCCAGCCTGGTTGCGTGAGAATCCTTGAAGGCTTGTAGCAATTCATCAGCATGGAGATTACTTTCAGGCTCCCAAGAGTTGTCCTCGGGTCCATACCCTCTCCATTTAATGAGGTACTGGATCTGATTCCGCCTCTTTCTACAATCCAGGATTGCCTCGATTTCAAATTCCTCCTCATTGTTGATCATAATAGACTCAGGTGGCTTGGCATTGCGGTCAGAGAAGGAATCAGGAACAACTGGTTTCAGAAGTGAGACATGAAAAACCGGGTGTATTCTAAAAGACTCCGGCAGGTTAAGTTCATACGCAACATCATTTACTTTTCTTTTCACCTGGAAAGGACCCATAAACTTAGGTCCCAATTTCTTGGAAGGACAAGCCATCTTTAAGTTACTTGTGGATAGCCATACTTGGTTACCAGGCTCAAGGATAAGTTCCCCACGTCTTTTCTTATCAAACATCCTCTTAAAAGATGCCTGGGACTGGGCCATGGTCTCCTGCAGGATCTTACAGTTAGTGGAGAAGAACTCCATTGTTTCAGTCACTGCTGGAAGGGCACATTCCGGAATAGAGCTGGGAAGAAAAGAGGGATTGAATCCATAGTTGGCAAAGAATGGCGTCTGGTTGATGGCTGAATGCAGAGAATTATTGTAAGAAAATTCAGCGACTGGTAACAGAGACACCCAGTCATCTTGCGAAAATGCCGAAAAGCAACGGAGGTATTGTTCCAGCGTCTGGTTAGTTCTCTCTGTCTGGCCGTTTGTCTGAGGATGATAGGCCGAAGAAAATGCCAGCTCAATTTCAAGAGCACCACACAGTGCCTTCCAGAACCGGGAGGTGAACTGGACACCACGATCTGACACAATATTAGCGGGTACCCCATGTAATCTCACTATTTCCTTAACAAAGATCTTCGCCGTTTCTACGGCCGTGGGTGTACTCCTCATGGGGAGAAAATGTTCCATTTTGGACAGTCTATCAATCACAACAAAGATAGTCGAGAAACCTTCAGATGGGGGTAGTTCTATGATGAAATCCATCGAAATCATTCTTCAAGGCCTGTCAGGAATCGGTAAGGGTTTCAACAAACCCCAGGCCCTTGTGCGATTACTCTTGCTCCGGGCACAAGTGTGGCAAGAGCTTACATATTTCTTACAATCCTCCATTAATTGTGGCCACCAAAAGGTGCGTTGCACCAGTTCAACTGTCTTCCGGGCCCTGAAATGACCAGCCAGTTTGTGGTCGTGGCACAATTCCAGTACCGGCACTCTAAGTTTCTCAGGAACCAGGATCTTGCCTTCGTGCCAGAGCAACCCATCGCTTAAGCTAGTCCCAGTAGGTTGGGGAATTTCTGAGGAGGCTTGCCTTATTTTGGAAATTAGATCTCCCTGAAGAAGTAGGAAATTTCCCGCCGGCAGGATAGTGTCTGGAGGAGCGATTTACTTGGAATCATGAAACATTCGTGACAGTGCATCTGGTTTCACATTTTTGGAGCCTGGTCTGTAAGTGATGTGAAATGAGAAGCGAGAGAAGAAGAGTGCCCATCTAGCCTGTCGTGGTTTAAGTCTCTTGGCAGATCTTAGGTATTCCAAGTTCTTGTGATCAGTATAGATGAGAACAGGATGTACAGCACCCTCCAATAGATAGCGCCACTCCTCCAGAGCCGCCTTGATGGCCAAGAGTTCCCGATCTCCAACATCGTAATTCCTTTCAGACAAAGAGAGTTTGCGAGAAAAGAATGCTATTGGGAACAGAAGAGCCTTGGGGCCCTGGCGCTGAGAGAGTACTGCCCCTACTGCGATCTCCGAAGCATCAACTTCCAGCACAAACGGTAAGGCAGGGTCAGGGTGCTTGAGGATAGAGGCAGATGTGAACAGACCTTTTAATTTTTCGAAGGCCGATTGTGCCCTGGACGTCCAACAGAATCGGGTTCCCTGTTTTGTAAGTTCCGTAATGGGGGCAATGATTTTAGAAAAGTCTTTAATGAACTTCCTATAAAAATTAGAAAATCCAACGAAGCGTTGGACCCCTTTCTTGTCTGTAGGTGCAGGCCAATCCAAGATACCTTCTGTGGGTCCATCTTAATACCTTCTACAGAGATAATGAGTCCCAGAAATTGGATACTTTGAAGTTCGAATTCACATTTGTCAAGTTTAACGTATAGACCATGTTGCCTGAGCCGAGCAAGAACATTCCGAACGTGCCTGCGATGATCAGCCAAGGAAGAGGAAAAGATGAGAATGTCATCCAGGTAAACAATGACGTAGAGGTCCAAGAACTCCCTAAAGATGTCGTTCACAAAGTGTTGGAAAGTGGCTGGGGCATTACAAAGACCGAAGGGCATAACAAGATACTCGAAATGCCCGAAACGAGTGCGAAAAGCGGTCTTCCACTCATCTCCCTCTCGGATGCGGATTAGGTTATAGGCACCGCGAAGATCCAATTTTGTGAAAATTCTGGCGGTTCCCAGCCTTTGGAATAACTCAGGTACCAATGGAAGCGGGTAGCGGTTCTTAATCGTTATCTTGTTTAATTCTCGATAATCGATGCATGGTCGAAGGGAATGGTCCTTCTTCTCTACAAAGAATAAACCAGCACCGGCCGGGGAAGTGGACGGGTGGATAAACTTTTTCTTCAAATTTTCATCTAAGTACTGCTTCAGGGTGCCCAGCTCCTGCTCAGTCAATGGAAAGATCCGACCGAAGGGTACCTCGGTTCCAGGTAGCAACTCTATAGGACAATCGTAGGGCCTGTGTGGAGGTAATATCTCTGCACCTTTCTTGCTGAATACATCCGCAAAATCTTGGTAGGGCTCGGGAATAGCTTGGAGCAGGTTAGCATCAGGATGTAAACAGAGTAGTTGGGAAACCTCACGGTCAGCCCTTTGCAGACAATGTTGTCGACAGTACTTAGAGAGGAACTCCATGCTTCCAGCAGCCCAGTTGACTTGGGGGTTGTGAACCTGCAGCCATGGCATTCCTAAAATGACTGGGAAAAGAGGTGAGGAGATAGCATCCAAACAGAGATATTCCCGGTGCTGAGGGCCCATAATAGCTTCTAAGGGGACGGTTTCCTGAGTGACCGGGCCGGAACGGAGGGCAGAACCGTCTGCAAGATGAACAGCCAGGCTTTGAGTCTTGGGTCGGAGAGGTATGTCATGTTGAGTAGCAAAGGTCAGGTCGATAAAACAACTGCAGGCTCCTGAGTCAATAATGACTGGACCTTGGACAGTCTTCCTGGGAAGCTGTAAAGTGACAGAGATAGTTAGATGTGTACCAGGAGTGGGTAAAATAGTGGCACAGGTACGAACAGCGGAACGACACTTACGCGTCTTGTTGGGGCAAATGCTGGCGTAGTGCCCAGGTTCTCCACAGTAGAGACAAAGGTTATGAGCCCGTCTGCGTAATTTCTCTTCAGGGGTCAAGGAGGGACGAAGCAGACCTAGCTGCATGGGTTCTGTTGCATCACTGGCCGGAACTGGTGGTGGAGCAGGAGGCCTACTGGAAGGATTGGGAACTTGGGGAAGCATCCAGGTAGGACGATAGGTACTGGTGGATCTTTCGGTGCATCGTTCTCTCAACCTACGATCAATTTGAATGGACAGGTTGATTAGTTCTTCCAGGGTCTGAGGTACCCCAACCCGTGCTAGCTCATCCTTGAGAGGATCTGACAAACCCATCCTAAACTGATGGCACAGAGCAGCGTCGTTCCACGCCATATCAGAGCCCCAGCGTCTGAACTCAACAGCATAATCCTCTGCCGCTCGACGGCCTTGACGAAGGGAGTGTAAGGTGGTTTCTGCAGTGGCAGTTAGCTGGGGATCCTCGTAAAGTTGAGACATTGCCCCAAAGAAAGCATCCAGACTTTCCAAGACGACAGATTTTTGCTCCAAAGGTCGGTGGGCCCAAGTTTGTGGCTCGCCAGATAACAAGGAGATAACGAAGCCCACCTTAGTTGCTTCTAAAGAGAAGGTGCGTGGCTGAAGGGCAAAGTATAGATTACATGCATTCCGGAAAGCACGATATCTACTTCGGTCTCCAAAAAACCTTTCTGGTACTGGTACTTTTGGCTCTGGAGGTAACATGACTACGGAGGGTGCTGAGGTTGCGGCTGCGGTCCCCTGTGGGCCGGAGGGTACAGATAGGGCCTGTACATGCTCTTCCAGTCTTGAATATCCCTCTTGTAAGCTTTTTACCGCTTGGGTTAGACCCGCCAGATGTCTGCAGAGCTCATCCATGGGGGAAGCCCCCTGCCCAGACTCGGTCATGGCTGCCTGATACTGTCAGGCTCCTACTTACCAGACCGGTGAGTCCGCTTGGGCAGAAGGTAGGCTCCCTTACGCGTCCGACTCGCGGCCCCTGGTAAAGCAAACAGGAGGCACAGGAGTACGGAATGGTATGAGAGCCTATATGCAACAGTCCAGATACTGCAGGCTTAACAGGTGAGATGGCTGGAGCTGGCTGGAGCACAGGCAGCAAGGCTGAGCAGGATTGTCAGGAAGCAGGCTGGGTTCGTTAACAGACAGGCAGCAGAGGTACAATCTAGCAGGCAAATGGATGGTCAGGAGGCAGGCCGGGTTCGGTAACAGACAGGTAGCAGAGGTACAGTGGAGCAGGCAAACGGATGGTCAAACAGGCAGATGTCAGGTACTGGCAGAGTTCGGGGGGAGGTCCAGGAGACAAGGCCGGGTCGTCAGGTAATCAGGAACAGTTCAGATACAAGGTCAGGCACTAGGACGCTAAGCTGTTGATCAGGCAGCACTAATCACAGAGGGACGCCGGCTTAAATGGACCGTTTGGCGCCAAACGACGTGCACACGCGCGCACCAGCACACACAGGCGCGCGCACCCACCAACGCCCGCGTGCGCGCCCCCCGCACACCGGCGTGCACAACAGGCCGACCCCGGACACACACACCAGCACCGCGAGGAACGCGCACCGCGAGGTCTACAGGAACGCGCGCGCCAACTCGCGCCGACGCGCGCCGACGCACACCGCCGCGAGCACCCTGCCCGCCGAGGTACGCTCTCTGACACTCCCACTTAAGTTCTGCCCTGCGCAATATCTCCTACATCTAACTAAACTTCCTAAAAAAACATTATTATAAGTCAGTTGCCATGCACATGATTAACGCTGCAAGGAAGTGCATACCGACCCATTGGAGGTCCACGTCCCACCTTTCTGTCTCTGAATGGCTTGACAGAATGAATTGTGTTGCCGAGATGGAGGAGCTGATATATATTGTCTTGGATAACATCTCCAAATTCACGTCCACCTGGGAACCCTGCATTACCTTCAAAAGTTCCCAGTCATACCAAGATCTCAAGTTGGCTTCGAAATAACTCCTAACCGGGGTAAAACCACCCCTGCTATTAAAGCCTAATTTAAATTCAAGCCCAGTTGTGACATATTTAAGGCTAATGAGCTCTACAAGCTGGAGAGGGTAGTTGGTGATGACCTCACCCCCTCTCCTCATCCGCACCCCCCCTCTTTTTCTTTTTACTCTTACCCCTGTGCCCCCTCCCCTCGTCCTCTTCCCATCCTCCCCAATCATCCCCCCCTCCCCTCCTCCTCTCTCCTCCCCACCCCCCCTAATTTTTTTTCTTTTTCTTTCCTCTCTCTCCTCCCTCCCTCTTCCCTTCGCTCGCTTCATCCCCATATAATCATCTGTTACACTTGCATTCCCTTCTCCTTTTTTATATCGCCATTCGAAGATACATACTCCTAAGCATCATAGTCATATCTGACTGTTTGCTCACAACTTAGAAACGTATAGTTTTATTGCAACATGGCTCTACTTGACTAGTTTTATTTGCAGATTACTTATATAGGTTCACCGAGCCGTGATTGTACATGCTTTTGTAGTTTGTATTTTCTCAATAAAATCTTTATACAACAAAAATCACTGCTCGTGAAAAAAATGTCGGTTTTTAAAACTTTTTTATGTCCAATGTTTTTTATTGAAAATTTTTCATTTATAACAGAAAATTTTTTTTTTTTTTAGATTTGAAAAAACAACAGAGCAACCTAGACGCTTACGTCCTGAAACCCTCACTACCCCAACAGAACCCTCCTTCTCACGCCACACCAACCTCAATGTCATAAACCTCACCCCTTATACACTCAATAGCGAGGAAATCTCGTTATTGCAGCTAGGACTAGGTTTTTGTCCTCTTGATGCACTAAGGGTCACTGAGACAATTAAGGACTTGTATCTGTTTGCACGCAACTTAACTTTCAGATATATCTATGATAAGGATCGTGTTAATCTCGGCCTGGAGCGTAAGCTCGCGGAGCGTACCAAGGGCTTCTCTATGGAGGAGTTCAGGGCGCTCCGCGACCTTATGCTCCTGTTCAATGAGGGTGATACCGGGGACCCTACATTTTCACAAGATCATGTCATTTCTGATGACATCTCTTTACTTGAGCCCGCAACAGGGATGTTCCCGGCTGCATCTCCTTTACCCAATACGTCTATCCCAATCGTTGCTCCCAAACAAACACCATTGCCCAAGTCATTCCGCCTACGATCACGTAGGTTTCCCGACCTTAATACCTGCCCGGAGATCTGGGCCTTCCTCCGAGCAACAATCAGTGACCTTAAGAAACAGAAATGGCCTGATTTCCCTTCGAATCTTGATCCAAGTCAAACTCAAGCTCTTCGATCTTTGCAGCGACGCTCAGACGTCGTTATAAAACAATCAGACAAGGGTGGGAATATTGTCCTTATGACCAACCACCAATACCAACTAATGTGCCTTGCCATCCTCAACAACAAGAACTGGTATAGACCCATTACTTCTACCCATGTATCCTCCTTTGCACAAGAACTCCAGGCTCTTTGCACTGAGGCCTATATCACAGGCCTCATTGACAAAGACACCTTGGAGTTCCTGGCCCCCAAATTTCCCCACATCCCTACCTTTTATTCCTTACCCAAGACCCATAAGAATGTGCAAACCCCCCCAGGAAGACCTATAGTTTCGGGGATAGGCTCGCTAACTGACAACGCCAGTAAATTTGTTGATGCATTTTTAATGCCTCGTGTCCGTAGCCTCTCGTCCTATATTAGAGACACCACGGACCTATTGCAATGCCCTGAGGGAATCCAGATCCCTCCGGACGCCCTGCTCGTGGCTGTTGATATTGAGGCTTTGTACTCTAGTATCCCCCATGAGCAGGGTGTATGGACGGCTGGTTCCTTTTTATTTGAACAGGACACAACTACATGGCCCTTAAATCAGTTTGTACTTGCATTGCTGTACTTCATATTAATGAAAAATTATTTTACATTTAATAACCAATTGTTTTTGCAAATACAGGGAGTTGCAATGGGGACATTGTGTGCCCCAGCTTATGCAAACTTATATCTAGGCGGCTGGGAGAGGCACATCCATGCTCATGACCAATATTCGGAATTTTTAAACGATATCCTTTTATGGTATCGTTATATTGACGACCTATTTCTGGTGTGGACGGGTCCCAGAGACAAATTATTACGATTCCTGCGTGAACTCGATATTAACGATTTAAACCTTAAATTTACTTTCAAGATCGATACAGAGCAGATCCCTTTTCTAAACTTGATGATTATTAAGCAACCGGATGGAACATTGGGTACCGACCTCTACAGAAAGCCAACTGCTGGCAACACCCTTCTGTTTGCTACTAGCGCACACCCGAGCTCTTTGGTGCAGAGCATACCATATGCTCAGTACCTGCATTTACGTAGAAACTGTACACGCGACAAAACTTCAGGCCAGGGCATTACGTGAACGCCTATTACTACGTGGTTACTCCCCTACAAATTTACGCAAAGCATACAACAAGGCCATGTCACGCTCCCGGACCTCCCTACTTTTTAAATGTAAGGAACCTTCCCCCTTATCAAAGACCGTAAGATTCATCACGACCTACTCTGCACACCATAACCTACTCCGTAACTTTCTAACCAAAAATTGGCACCTCCTGGCTGAGCACCACACACTGGCCAAATACATTCGACCCACTCCGGAAGTTGTCTTTCGTAGAGCTCGGATATTACGGGATCAACTGACCTCTAGTCATTATACTCCTACCAGACCTTTGAGGAGTGGACCCAACGGCACATTTAAATGCGGGGACTGTCCCCGGTGCCCTTGGGTCCACGAAGGTAGACACTTTGTTTTACCCAATAGGGAGACCGTGGCCCCACGTACCTTCGCCAATTGCGGCACAAAAGGGGTGATCTACCTAATGAATTGCGTTTGTAAAGCTTTTTATGTAGGCAAAACGATCCGGGAATTCAGACAGAGAATCGGTGACCATCTGTACGATTCGGAAAATGGGAAGTTGACCACTATTGGCTGACACATTGGCCTGCACCACAGATTTGACAACTCCGTCGTCAAATTTTTGGTACTGGAGGTAGTCCAACCCAATCCCAGGGGTGGGGATTGGGATCGCTCGATACTCCAAAGGGAATCCTTTTGGATCAAGCGACTCAACGCAACTATGCCCCCCGGCCTTAACGAGTCAGTGTCTTACAAGGCTTTTCTGTGAGGTTTCGCGCTTCTTTTTTCCCCCGTTTCCTTCCTTCCCTTGTCCCCGTTGCCCTTCTGTTTCCCCGTTCCCCCCCTCCCCCTAGCTGTTTCTTTTTCCTCCTTTCCCCCTTGTTCCTTTCTTTCCCCCCCTCCTCCCTTTCCTGTTCTTCCCTACCCCCTCCTTCCCTCCTTTTTCCTTCTCCCCCCCCCCCCTCCCTTATGGGTTGTTACTGTTTCTTTTTCCTTCTTCTTTTAGGATGTATTAACATGTATGATGTCTTTTCTGCTAATGACTACCCCTGATGCTCTTACTGAGTGACATATGTAATGATCATGCACTTTAATTATATATTGTTGTTCTTTTATGTATTATCAGATGTTATCATGATGTTTACAAACTTTGCTGTAAAAGGACAACCGCTCCCTCTGCTATCAGGTTCTGTCGGCAACTGTCGGGCCCCGGCACTTCTCCTTGCGGCGGACGCATGTTTGCCCTGGCAGCCTCTGTGCTGCTTGTGTCTCCGTGTCTGGGAACTTGCTTCCCTTTGACAGGAGCTCGCGCTTGCGCAGTAGCACATGGTTGTGCACCTGCGCAGTGTGGGCGAACAGACCCGGTGACATCAGGGACCGCCCTTCTTGCCGTCCCTGACTTCCGGGTTGGGGAGCTCTTATAGTGGCCAGCAATGGCTGCTATACGAGCCTCATAGCCTCCTGACGCTGAGCTGGCCGAGGATCGCTCTATACAGGTTAGTATCCTCTCTCCCCCGCTGTCTGCTAGATGGTTCCTTTCCACTCTCTACCCTTAGGTCCTGCATGATTGTGGTGCTGCCCGGCGCCCACTGCACAGCCTTGTATGTAGTGAGGTTGTTAGACACTCTACTCACTCTTATATCCATGGCTGTGTAATCCTTACCTCTGATGCAAGCGCCTTCTAGCCTTGAGAGGGCTTCCTCATACTTAGCTATGGTATTCACCACTTCCCCCCTCATGTAATTAAGTACCCTTTGTTTACATGCAATTGATCTCTATAGTTCATACCTGTATTATTATGTTATCTGTAGAATAATCCCTTTTATACCAATGTGTATGGTAATCTTTACACATTAATTTTTTTTGTGATTCCCTTGTTACGCACTTACGGCCCCAGTTCTAGGGGGCTTGAAATGCTAACGTTTCTCATGGCTCTTTATGACCCTTTTGACCCACGGTCTTTTTAATGGGAAGTTTTCATCCATCCCAGCTCATGGGTCATATAATCTTTCAATCTTTAGGTGGTCAGTGCCAGCCTTATTATTGTCAGTGTGCAGCTTTTCCATCTTTTTTATTTTTCCTTTGCATGGATGGGATTTACTGGGTTCTTTTTTCCACCCTTGTCCCCCCTTTCCCCTCCCTTTCCCTCTCCCCCCTCTCTCCCCTTCCCCCTTCCCTTTCCCCTCCCCCCTTCCTCTTCCCTTCCTCCCCTTCCCCCCTTTCTTTTCCCCCTCTTTTTCTCCCCCCCTTCTTCTCCTCCCTCCCGCCCTTCCTTCTCCCCCCCTTCCCCCCTTTCCCTCCCCCCCCCTTCCCACCTCCCCCCCTTTTCTCCCCCCTTCTTTCGCTCCCTCTCTTCCTTTCATCCTTTTTCCCCCATTCCTGGTTCACCTCCCCCCCTTTTCTCTTTCCTTCTCCCCCCCTTCCCCCCCTTTTCTCTTTCCTCCTCTATTTCCTTCTCCTGTTTCTCTAGTACTTTACTTCCCTATGGAACTCCACATAAATTCCCTCCACTGCACCACTACTTTGGACTATCTGAAAGACGTGGCATTGGCACCTACATCCCTCCTTTCTTTTGGATATCACAGTATGGTGATTTGTACAATCTACTAATCCAATATTTATTCATCAGAGGCTGTCTGTCATCCCCTGTGTCCGCCGCAGGGGGAATTATATGGGGTCTTGCATGCCCACAGAGAATTCCTGAATCGGTGAGCTTGTCCTTAATGTTTATGTCTTGTATGGAATGTTCTGATATATTACTAATAACTCTGCTGCAATAATCTTATATGCACTTGTTGATATGTTTGTATATGTTACAACTACTCTATGTCATATTGTAGATATGGTTCTCCTGAAGAAGCGGTGTTAACCGCGAAACCGGTCGAGAAATAAAGCTGTACACATATCTGCCATCAAAATTGTGCAGAATCCACTGGTTCAGACTTTGTGGTACCTCCCCTTTTTATGGTTATATGTAGTGTTGTTGTTTTTATTGTTTACAATCGCAATTGTATGCGGTATTGTAATTTTATGAATGTTGTTTCCATTAAAAGTGAATTTTTATAAAATCTTTAATTTTTCTTTTTTACTCCCTACCTTTATTGTATACTTACACTGAGTACCGTAATAGTCCCCTCTTTTTCCCTGTTGGGGGGTGGAGACACTGGCTGACAGTAGCAGCAACTGTGACCGTCACCCTACCCTCCTCTTTCCTTGATTATAACAGAAAATGAAAAGCAATGTTATATAAGTGAACAATACATTGCAAATTGTGTGTGCATACACATACATCTTCTTAATTCTGCATAGAGTAACATGGATAGGCTATCGTATCATTATTGCATACTTTGATTTGAAACAATGAACTTTACCAGTAACCTGTCTATTTTAATCTGAAATGTAGCATTGGCTACTACAATTGAATGGTCTAGCATTGTGATACTCCTTCCTCCAGACACCCCAAAGGGATCACGCTGCTTCTTAAGGGTGGAATCAGCAAGGCGGTTGCAAAAAATCTTGCAAGATGGTACATTGTGATATTTCTAGTATACGACATGTCATATTAGTTAAAAGTCTATTACTGTGATGGTTAGCAATATTGTTTAACTGTTATGCTGTGTACACGCGAGCAGAAGGTCCAACAGAAAAAGTCAGACAGGAGCTTTTAATTGTATATTCCAATCGTGTGTGTGCCCCATTCGGACTTTATACATCAAAAATTCTGATGGACCTAGAAAGAGAACATGTTCTAAATTTTTCCGACGGAACCAATTCCTATCGGGAAAACCGCTAGTATGTATGCTGTTCTGGGGGGCGGGACCGGAAATGGATGATGGAGTGAGGTGGTGAGGAGAGGAGCGTGAGTGAGTGTGTCCACCCCACTCCCACCACAGGATGAGTGGATGCCCGTCTCTGGTCGTACGGTAGAGGGATGGTGTTAACAGCACCTATGGTGGTGTACATGCCGTGCTAGTGCCTGAACTCTGCAGCCCCTGTGCCTGTCTGCCGCCCGTACCTTGCACCTTGTGATATTCCCCCAGCGTTCAGCTACAGGAGCCGAAGCGGTGTACTGCATCTCCCTTCACTCCTCGGAGGCTCCCGGGAAGCTTCTGAGGATCTCGGCTCCGAAAGGAAGTCAAGCGGAGACAAGCTCTCGCGGGAATACGTTTGTGAAGGGCCATCTCGTCGGCCCCAGGAACTGACGTCGGAGCGCCAATAGTGGAGGTCCCGGTGTGAGAAATCATGGCATAGGACCGAGGTGCGGAGGTACTCGAGCCCCTTCTGAAGCAACAGTACAGCGGTACAGCGGTACATAAACGACTCCTGGGTGAGTGAATGGACTTATAACTGAATCTTATTGGATTGTTTAAATGGATGGCGGTGATAGAGTGTTACCTAAAGTTTCCTAAACCCTGTATATCCTCTACTGTGGGAAGAAGCCCAAATATACCAGTGTACGTGTGGGACTTGCTGGGACTTGCTGGTGGTATGAGATAGGGTAGTGGCATATTATCACATATTGGCATACTATACTGAGAAGTTTAATCTCAGGGCTCTACCCGACAACACGCTTGAAATAATCCTAAAAGTGCCCCCCTGTACATCTGCCACTCCTCCATATTGATTAAATTTTGGGGGTTCTCTTTTTTTTTTTTTTTTTTCTCCTGGCCCCCTCTCTGTATTGTTGCAGTACGATAGATTATACAAATTAGTTGTGGCCGGAGGAGTCAGACATGTCAACAAGAAGGAAGGGTGAAGAGCAAGCAAATATGGAAGCTATGGGGTCTCAGTCTTTACGTTCAGCTAAAGAGAAAGAAAAAGACAAAGGCGGAGTGTCATCGGTAGCTGGGGCAACGGCAGCTGCGATTGCGGCAACTGCAAAATTGGAGAGACTGGTTAACATAACAGACCATACACCAACGAAAGGGGGGCAGCAGGTACAAAGCAAACAGCGTCAGACAGGAAGAGTTTGGGCCAGACAAATACGCTTCCAAATAGTACTACAATAAAGAATCCCTCAAACAAAGGCGCGAGTATGGCGGGAAAAACAACAGAAATAAGTAGTACCCAGATACATGTAACGGAAGGTGAACCAACTCTTAAAGAAATCCTTACTGCAGTTAACGCCTGCAAACAATCTCTGAGCAATATGGCAGATCAAATGAAAGACATAAAGGAAGAACTAGCCCATGTAAGCCAAGATCTCAAGAAAATGGCAGAAAGAGTGACAGAAATAGAAGGAAGAATAAGTCTGTTGGAGGACGACTTGAATCCAATGAAGCAAGAGTTGAAAGCACAGAAAGATCAGATAAAAAGGCTTATGGAAAAATTCGATGAAATGGAAAACAGACACAGGAGAGACAATGTGAGGATAGTTGGGCTCCCAGAGAAGAGCGAAGGATCAGACCCGACAGGTTTCATGGAAAAATGGCTAATTGAAACTTTTGGGGCAGAAACAATCTCACAGCAGTTCTCTATAGAAAGGGCACACAGAGTCCCATTTAGACCTCCTGCTCAGGGTAGCCCCCCAAGAGCTTTGTTGCTGAAGTTTTTAAACTATAAGGATAAGGTGATCCTTCTTCGAAGGGCTAGGGAAAGAGGGAACCTGTATTATAATGGAGCCAGGATATCAATGTACCCTGATTTTTCACCCGAATTGCAGAAGCGTAGGATGGAATTTCTGGGTATTAAGCGTAGCCTCCAAATGTATGACATTACGTATGCTCTCCTTTACCCTGCCAGGCTTCGGGTAAATGCATTTGGGGGAAGTCAGATCTTTGAATCCCCAGCCAGAGTGCGAGCATTGTTGGAAGAAAAGAAAGATCAGCTTTCGCCAAAAAACGGGGGCTGTAAATGAGGAAGGAAAGAGAACAAAATGATATATTTTGTATGTGTGGGGTGGGGGGACTCACAGGGTTGAGATAGAATAAAAATAGGTTTTCGTTTGGGGGAGGGATGGAGGAGAGGGTGGGGGGGTGGGGGGAGGGGGGTAGGGTTGAGAGCAAGTAGGGTAGGGGTAGAGGAGTGGGTGACGGTCATTAAAAAAAAGCCTACAAGGGGGACCTAGAATGGTGTAGGGGGGAAGGGGAGGGACGGGGGAGGCGGGAAGGGGAGGGCAATGATTATAATATGAAGATACAGAAAAGGGTATGTTTGAATTACAGGATCGTAAGGAAATTCTTATTGCACAAAAATAATATATTCTTTCACAAGGTTGTATTGAATACACTAGTAAATTATTAATAGTTATGGTAAACACGCACGTCATGTGTATTATGCATAGGTCTTTAGAATTTGAAGTCACTAAAGTAAAAAGGTTGAGTGATGGGGAAAAACCCCTCTTATCAGTAGAGATAAACACTTTAGTCATTCGGGAACATAAGGTGATAGGGAGGGGACTTAGTGGTGGTGTGTTTTTGTTTTTTTTTGTTTTTTGTTTTTTTTGTGTTTTGCTCGCCTCTATTACTTCCTTATCCCCTTAATTTAGGATCTCCTGTTCATAAACTTAAGCAATAAATTATAGTCCTGAACATTGGGTCATGGAATGTTAGAGGGTTGGGTTCCCCTGTTAAACGAGCAGCAGTATATGATGGTTTAGATACATTTAAAGCTGAAATTGCCTGTCTGCAAGAGACACACCTGACAAAAGATACTAAAAATAATTTGTGGAACAAGAGATATCAACACCAGTTCCACTCTACATATACCTCCTACTCTAGAGGAGTATCAACTTTGATTGGCGGGGGGGTAGCGTTCACTTGCAGACAGTGCAGGATAGACGAAGAGGGGCGGTATGTGCTACTACATTGCGTAATAGAGAATCTGGAATGTGTACTGGCTAATTTATATATTCCTCCCCCCGTTTAAACTGGAGATTATGTATAACCTCATGGAATTTATAATTGACAAGTCTGGATTACCAGTTATAGTTGTTGGGGATTTTAACATGGTTTTGGATAATAAAGTAGATAGACTCCCTGGGGGGAAACAGAGTCATCGAAAGCAGGAAAACCGGTTGAGACAATTCCTTCAAGAAGCAGGGCTGCTTGACATGTGGAGAATACGGAACCCGAGGGCCATGCAGTTTTCGTGCTACTCGAGCTCCTGTGCTTCACTGTCAAGGATAGATTTAGTTTTAGGTAATGGCTTAGCATCACAAGTAATAAATAATATAAACTATCAACCTAGAGGGGTATCGGACCATTCTCTGCTTACAATCTCGATAAACCCGGGTCATAAGAAAACCTGTAGAACATGGAAGTTGAATCCAGCTTGGTTGGAAGTAATAGAGAATCAGGAAGGGGTAATAGCAGAACTGAAAGAATTTATAAAGTTTAACTCGGGTACTACATCAAAAGGGGTGCTGTGGGACGCACTGAAGGCATACCTAAGAGGCTCACTTATACAGAAGGTGTCAAAAATTAAAAAAACATCCCGGGATTGGGAGGAGCGGTTCAAGAGGGAATTAATGGATGCTGAAAGAGAGTACATAAATGAACCTTCCCCTGAAAAACAGAGAGTGTGGGAGAATAAACAACAAAGGTATAAAGATATAATAATTAGGAAAGTAGAAAATAAAAGGGCATTTCAGAAACAAGTCATGTATGGGGAAGGGGAAAAAGTTGGAAAGATACTGGCCCATATAGTCAGGTCCGGCTCCCCCCCATCCATGGTCCCGGCCATTAAGACCCCAGAAGGCGAGACATCATCTCAATTAGAAAAAATTACTGAGACGTTTAAAGAGTACTATAAGGAGTTATATAAATCTTGTGGAACCATGGATGAGGGAGAAATGGACAAATTCTTTCAAAATATTGACATACCAACATTGGAGGGGAAGGATATTGATGAATTGGAAAGTCCAATCACTATAGAAGAGATCAAAATGGCGGTATCAGAAATGGCCAATCATAAATCACCCGGTCCCGATGGTCTCCCAGTCGAGATATACAAACGGTATGGGGAGGTACTATTCCAGGAACTTTTGGACGTATTTAATTGGGCAAAAGAGCAAGGGAGGTTACCCACTTCAATGACAGAAGCCACAATTATAGTAGTGCATAAAGAGGGGAAAGACCCCCTGGACCCTGGGTCATATAGACCTATATCATTACTCTGTGCAGATGTAAAGATCTTAGCAAAAATTTTAGCTACTAGAGTAAAGAAAGTGATCCATAAAATAGTCCACCCGGACCAGACGGGATTTATACCCCATCGAACAACCAGTATGAACATCAGGAGAGTTCTATTGAACCTACAGATTCCCACGGAAAACAGGGGCTCGAGGGCAATTCTTCTGTTGGATGTGGTAAAAGCATTCGACAGTGTAGAATGGGAATATATCTGGAGAGTATTAAAGGAGTATGGTTTCGGACCCTCTTTTATTAACTGGGTTAAAGTATTGTACAATGAACCAAATGCAAAAGTAAAAGTCAATAACGATTATTCAACTGGGTTTAAATTAGAGAGGGGATCAAGGCAGGGATGCCCTTTGTCTCCCATGATTTTTGCCTTAGCTATGGAGCCATTAGCTACAACAGTTAGGCAAGATAGGAAAATAGAGGGGTTCCAGAGGGAGGATGGTGAGGAGCGGATCGCATTATATGCGGACGATGTCCTCATATTCATGGGAGACACTGAGGGATCCCTGAGACAAGTAATGGATATATTCTCAAGGTTCGGGAAAATCTCGGGATTATCCATAAACTGGGGAAAATCAGTTTTATTGCCATTAGACCCCGTTAGTGTAGACACCCCCCCAAATAATAATAGGTTAGAAATAAAAGCGTTAACGAAATATCTGGGTATTAAGATAACCAAGGACCCAGAGAATTACCTAGATAATAATCTAATCCCCCTGTTAAAGAAATTCAAAAGCAAGACTGAAATATGGAAGGGCCTCCCGTTATCAACAGCGGGGAGGTGTAATTTAATTAAAATGTTATGGCTCCCCCAATTACTCTATATAATACAGAACTCGCCAATATGGATAAGTAGGAAATGGTTTAATAAAATAGAAACAATATTTAGAGACCTTATATGGAAGGGGGGATCCCCTAGGATAAGGCTGCAGACCCTACAGCTCCCTTCGCGAGAAGGGGGATGGCAGTACCGCACCCACGTAGCTATTTTTTGGCAGCCCAGCTGCAACACTTAGGGAAAAATTCGACCTTTAGAGGATGTAGCAATGAGAGATTGATGATCACGGGTGCCCCCCATAAGACTGTGTTAGAGACATTGGAGGCGGACTCCTTTATATATAAAACCCCTACGGTCAAATTAATAAAAAAAGTTTGGAGATCCATTAAAGCCCTGAAGGGAATGAATGGTTGGACCAAATGTACTCCACTGTGGAATAATAAGAACTTACAAGAACTACAAGAAATAGGAACAATTAAAATATGGGAAAAAAGAGGAATAGATAAATTAGTTCAGCTATATAATCAGTCTTCACTAAAACCCTTCTCCTTATTGAAAGAAGAATTCGATATACCAGATTGGTCATTATATAACTATATACAAGTTAAACACGCCCTTAAGGCACAGTTTGGGGACCAGGGTCCCTCCTGGAATGAGTCCAACGTGCTTCAGAAGTTGGGAGACCAGGGGGGCCACTGTGGGCCTATAGCCGAAATATACCCACATATCTGTAAAAAAAGTATAGAGGCCCCGGGAAAACTTAAAAGTAGAGGTAAATGGGAGGAAGAGTTGGGCGTGTTTTCAGATGGGCAGTGGAGGGAGATACTAGTGGGGGGACATTGGGTGTCAGTTTCTCCTGCCCAAAAGATTTCACACCTAATGTTACTCCATAGGACATATTACACCCCTAAAAGGTTATTTGAATTTGGGAGGAGAGTAGATGCCTGTTGCCCTAGATGTCAAGATGAGGGGGACTTGTTGCATATGTTATGGAAGTGTCCGAAATGATTCCGGTATTGGTCAGAGATTATAGAAACCCTCAATAAGACCTTCTCTTTAAAACTTAAAATGGACCCAAAATTATGTATTTTAGGAGTAGGGGAGAGTATGGATATAGGAATCTTCAAGACTACAATAGTTCAGAGATGTCTCTTTCAGGCAAGAAAGTTAATTGCTGAAAGATGGCAGGCAAGAACCCCCCCTCGGAAAGATGAGTGGATTAAAACGGTGACTGAAACAATGTGGAAGGAAAAGGCAGTATACATAAAAAGAAGGAACCTGAAAGCATTTAAAAAACTTTGGAGACCCTGGCTGGAGGAAATGGGATACCCGCTGTAGGGAAATATAGAGATAATGCCCTTAAGAATAGGGAAGTTAATATGGGTTAGAATGATTTGAACTGGGTGGGTAGGGGAGGGGAGGGGGGGAGAGGGGAGGTGCCGAGGGGAGGGGTAAGGGAAGGGAAGAGAGGGTGGGTATAAGGTTATAAAAATAATAGAGCACTTTTGCTATGGGGTTCTTATGTACATCTAATATTGGTGTTTTTTTTTTTTTGTTTTTTTTGTTTTTTTTTTGTTTTTTTTTTTTTTTTATTAGTAATATGACATGGTAAGAATATTGTATATTGCGATGTATTTTGTATAAATATAAATAAAAACGATTGAATTTAAAAAAAAAAAAATGTATGCTGTTCTGACGTACCAAAGACGACGCATGCTCTGAAGCAAGTACGAGACAGAAGCGCTCGGTGTGATCTTTTATTGCAGTGCATTCTTTTCTTCTTTATAGTGCTAGAATAATGAAGTTGTTTTGCTGCTCATATTCACACAGAGTTCTCACAAACTTATTTCTTGATTATTTCTTGCGATCTCATGAAAAATCTTTTAATTTTTAAAAGCCAGATCTCCATAATAATGTTTAGAATTTTTTATATAGTCTTTTATTTATTTTTTTTATTTCATCAAGATCTCCTTTATTTTGGATTATTGAAAAAATTATTTTCTAGTGATCTCCATATATAATTTTATTTTTTGTGTGTCAAGTTACCACAATAATATTATTATCTTGTATTTTTTATTAACCTCAAGGAGGCTGGTGTCCCTTGTTAATTTGATATTGTATTTTAGAAACGTACCTGCCTACTCACAAACAAACTGTCCTTTTTGTAGAAAAACACATAGGCAAGTATTTTCTGAAAATAAAATATCCATTTATTCTGGGTAACAAAATAAAGAGGAAGGCAATGCTGGAGAAACTTTTGAAATTTGCGAAGCCTTTTAGCTTGAGGAGTCCATATAATTTGGAGCCCAATCTGGTCCAGGACTCCCAGAGATCAGGACCAGCAGCAGATGACATATATGTCCCCAGGCTGTGGTACTACACCAGCCTGCGTTTTCTGTTAGACCAGACTGAAGCCAGGTCATCACTTTCTTCTCTTTACTGCAGCCTTCCCTGCAGCCTTCCTTGGAGGCTGTGACTCTGGTGGTGGACTTGTGGCAGGAGGAGTGGGAGAAGGAGGAGGATGGGCGAGCTGATATACGTGGCTGTTCTCAGTCAGCTGGCCCCTCAACCCCATCTGAAGGGCCTCACCAAAAATTCCCTCACAGAGGAGATATTGGCCCTCCTCCAATTTCATTAATCTTGTGGCTAGATAGCAGCCATAGGCCTCTTCAAAGTCGGGGGGGGGCTCCTGAGGACATTAGTTGCTTCCCTAATGAGGTCCAGTGCTGCCTCCTCCATCATTGTCCCCTTCCTGGGCCTTTTGGTTGTAAGGCAGAGGGGAGGCACCTGGGATTGGGTGAAGCTCCTACTGGGTCCGCCGACCTCCTGGCTGACACTGGGCCCACCCACCTCCTGGCTGACACTGGGCACCGCCTCCCCCTGGCTGACACTAGACACGGCCACCTCCTGGCTGCCACTTTCCAGACCCTCCTCCTGGCTGAGCTCATCTTGTGTATAAAAAAGGACATCGTTTTAGTTTTTGCTTCATCAATCACACGCAATTTTTAGCTCATGACTTGCAAATTGAATGTTAATAAATGGAAAAGACTATCATTCTGACACCAGCATTTTTCATTCTTGTCCCAAACATTTTTGGCCACTACTGTCTATTGATATGTAAATCACTTTTTTTTTAAATCATTAATTTGTTATCAATTATAACATCTAGTTAACATAATTAATATTAGGACAATAAATATGTATAAAAATAATATACCTGGCTCGAGCTGGGCGCATCCACTTCTTCCAGGCTGGAAGGTCCAGGTTGTTCCTCATCTGCTGGGGTTGAGGGAAGGGTGGAGGGAAGGCTGCAGGGAAGGGTAGAGAATGATTCCCTGGCTTCAGTCTGGTCATCCAGAAACCGCAGTTTGTTGAAGTACCACAGCCTGGGTACATACACTTGCGCTGCTGCTGCTTCTGATCTGAGTGATTTCTGGATTTTATTATGCTCTCTTCTTTACATGTTCCTCAAGATCCCAATTTTCTTTTCCAAGAACATGATGGTTGCATCGGGGATCCGAGTCTTCACAAATTCCAGAAGTTTCTCCAGCATTGACCTCCTAGCTTGTTTATTATAATATAAGCTGTGTTTCACCTCCCACAAATTCCTCATCTCCCTGTACTTGTCATTGAAACTGGCCATAAATTCTGGGTCCCTAAAGTGATTCATATTTCCTGTAAGACAATACACAAGACAAAAACTCTAATGTTAGCCTAAACTCTCCTAATCTTATCTCAATATAGGCCTCAATCTTAAATCAGCATAGGCCACTGATGGGCCAAGTTCAAATTTTACCTTCGTTTAGGACGCTCGCCACTTCCGTTCCTCCTTCCTCCGCACACAGATCGTATGTACAACACATGCGTGTTATCTTGATATACACTGCGCACGTCTGAAATTCTGCCCGCGTCGCCTGCCCCTGACGTTCTTTCTAGAACATTTCCCGCCCCTGCTCTTCAGTGAGCAGTAGGAGCGACATGGCGGAGACAAGGCAGGTGTACGATAAGAGCAGTAACGAGGAGGAGGAATGCTCGGAGGCAGAAACGTCCCGATACCGGGGGCGAAGATTTAAGGCCTCAAATATGGCCTTTATAGAGATGGTGGAGATGGTGGACATCTTGAGGAGGAACAACTATAATGAGAAGCATGGACCGTACCTAAACCCAAATGTGAGAAAGGCCAAGATCATGACTAAAGTTGTGAAGAGTCTGCACACAAATTTTGGGGTACGACGATCAAAGGAGCAATTAAGGAAACGCTGGTCAGACCTGAAACAGAGGGAGCAGGATCAGTATAGAAGAATCAAGAAAGTGCTTCTATAAAGTAAGTAGTCGTCATGTGTTCCGATTATTATTATAACTTGCATGCTGCGCCATGTGATTTTATTTACTGTTGTACAGTCTAAAATGACGACTTTCATGTTCGTGGGCATATTAATCGGTCGTAGGAAACATTGTTCGCTCATTGAATACAATGTTTTGGGCAGATACAGGTTAAATACATTTGGTCATGCCTATTTGTCAAAAAATAAGTTTTGTACATGGATGTCTAGAAGTGTTTGTATCTAGAATGAAATGCAAGCTTGATTCAGTGTAATGTAAGGACCTACTCTCAGCAGCTGTTTACACATCTGGACTCTGGAGCACTAGTGTGGGACACAAGAACAAACTTTTGAAGGTGTCCCACACAGGTGCTCCAGTGGATACTTGGGGTGTCTCCATCTGTGAAAATTGACAGAAAAAGGTAAGTATTCCAGCTTGGGTAAGGTAAAAAAATCATGTCTTCAGCTTGGAACTCTGCCCAAAACAGACAATTGTACCCCGCTTCCCAGCAACGTTTCATATTCCTATTTCTTGACTCGAATATCTATGTGCTAAGTATACCTTTTGTTTCATTTTCATAGGGGAGAAAAGACTCGGAGGACACCACTCAGAGGACACCAGGAACCCCCCACCTAAGAAAGAAGGGAAACTCAGAACAAAAACATGCCCCAAGGATCTGGCTCTTCTTGTCCCACATCTTCCTACAGGCTTCTTCTCCGCTCCATCCGCACAATCAGCCTCAGTGGGAGTATTTAGCCGCGTGACGCTTTGCTTCTTCTGACATTTCTTATATAATGGAGGGTGGGGCCACCCGGTGACCCCACCCTCCTGTGATGCACGGGGAATTCATGGGACTTCCCTGAGGCTTTCCCCGTGTTGTCATGTTGTATAAGAAATGTCAGAAGAAGCGACGCATCACATGGCTGAAGACTCCCACTGAGGCGGATCGTGCGGATGGAGCAGAGAAGAAGCCTGGAGGAAGATGCGGGACAAGAAGAGCAGAGGAAGAAGAAGATGAGGAAGAAGAAGATGAAGAAGAAGATGGAGGAAGAAGAACACCGAAAGAACACCAGAAGAAAGAAGATGGAAGAAGAAGCCGAAAGAAGAAGAAATTAATAAAGGACTTGTGAAAAACCGTCTCTTGTGTTTTTTAACCTTTTTGACACTTTTTTGTGAAATAATAGGGGTATATTTGTACCCCATTACTAATTCACACGGGGGGCGGGATCTCACCCACCGGGCAAGGGTTGTGGGGATGAGGCCCTTTTCCTCATCAAAATGGGGACAAGGTGCTTTGGGGGGCTACCTCAAAGCACCCTCCCAATGTTGAGGGCATGTGGCCTGGTATGGTTCAGGAGGGGGGGCGCTCTCTCGTCCCCCCTCTTTTCCTGTGGCCTGCCAGGTTGCGTGCTCAGATAAGAGCCAGACCTGAAGGGCCTGGTATGGAATTTAGGGGGACCTCCACAACATTTTTTTTTTTTTATTTTGACACGGGGTTCCCCTTAATATCCATACCAGACCTGAAGGGCCTGGTATGGAATTTAGGGGGACCCCCGCGTTTTTTTTTTATTTTGGTTCGGGGTTCCCCTGTGGGGAAATCCCATGCCGTTTTTATCAATGTACTTTTATGTGTATTGTCGGACCGACAATTCATTATAGCCGTTTTTTTGCAAAATTGTATTTTTATTACAATTTTTGTTTTATAGCAAACAGGTACAGAATTGATATCAAAACAGAAAAGAAAACAATGGAGTAAAAGATACAAATGAACAGATTCCACAATTACAGAGCACAGGAGTGTTCTGCATAGCATGTCCAGGATACATAAAGCAAGCAGTCTAAAGTTAGGTAGTGTAGGTTCAAAACCAGAGGTCAATCACATAAAGGGAAGAACAAAGATTCCATGAAGGGCATGTGATAAGGGATAAGAAACTCCAAATGACACACATAAGGGTGAAGTAAGTGGGGGAGGGGAGGCACCATGATCACAAGAAATATCATGCCAAGAAAATTTTAAGAAGCGCTAGTTGGCATAGGGGTCCCAAATTCCGACCGATCCCAAAGTTCCCACACCCTATCAAATTGGGGGATAGTGTCATGTACTGAAGCCATTAGATATTCCATCCTCTGGATTTCAGCCACTAGTTGTAAAAATTTGGGCCAAGGAGGGGGTGCGTTGGACAGCCAGAAAAGGGGAATAAGTCTTTTGGCAGCCAGTAATATGTAAGAAAGAAGCCGGTTGGCTCTTCTGGTTATGCCAGGGAAAGGAAGGCCCATCAAATAATGTAAGGGATCAAGTGGGAGGGATTTATTCAACACTTTCTATATCAGGAGGCACACCTCACACCAAAAGGGTTGGATCATTGAACATTGCCAAAATATAAGGGAACCCTTGTCAGTCCCGCAACGCCAACAGCGCGGCGAGACTGAGGGGTCATATTTATGAATAACGTCAGGGGTTCTATACCAAAACATGAGAATTTTCATGGATGTCTCCCGCTGGGTTACACATTTGGAAGAGTTGAAAACAGAGGACCAAATCCCATCCCATATCTGGACTGAAATAAGTCTGCCTATTAAATAAGACCATCTTCCCATATAATGATGTCTGGTCTCAGTAAGAGGTGTCGACTCATGAAGGATATGATGAATGGAGGATATTAAATGTAATTGATGGGGTCCTAGAGCACATATGTACTCAAAGGTAGTTGGATTGTCAAGAGTTAAGGTTGGGGATTTAGAGTGAAAAAAATGTCTAACCTGTAGGTAAAAGTGGAAAAGTTGGGGGGGACATCAAACTTCTCACATAGAGTGTCGAAGGTATGTAATCTTCACGTGATAGGATGTACTAGATTTCGAAGTTGGAAAAGGGGGACATTAAGCCATGAAATTATACTGCCCAGGGACATACTATCTGGTATGAGTGGGTTAAACAATACATTGACAAGAGGGGAACAAGGCGAGGCTAGGCGATAGTCTTTGAGGCATTTACGCCATATGGTTAAAGTAAAAATCATTGGAGCAGTGCATTGACGTTTGATAGTGGGTTCCAGGGATGAGGGACCACCCCAAACCAAAGAACTTGGGTGGACTGTGTATAGCACATCCTTTTCAATGGCAGTCCACTGATTTGGTGCAAATAAAGAAGACCAGGAAGCAATAGGTCTTAAATGTGAGGCATAGTAATATTTAATAATGTCTGGTGCACCCATTCCCCCCCTGGATCTTGGGGCAAAAAACACAGAACTTACTATGCGATGAGCCCTATCTCCCCATATGAACTTTAAGAAACTCCGTTGAATTGCCTTTATTTGGGAGGAAGGCAAGGGAACTGGTAATGTTTTGAAGTGGTATAGCAGTCTAGGTAGAATAGACATTTTTAGAACATTAATCCTGCCCAACAAGGACAGATGGTATTTTGCCCAAGCCAACAGGGATTTATTTATGTCCAGAACGAGGGGTGGAGAGTTTGCGGAGTAAAGAGAGGAATAAGAAGGGGTGAGAAGGACACCTAGGTATTTAAGGGAAGTTTTGCACCACTTGTAAGGATATGACTCTTTGAGCTGTGATAATACAGGTAACGGGATGTGTATAGGCAAGGCTTCAGTCTTGGAAGTGTTGACCTTATAACCTGAGATGGCTCCAAAGAAGGTCAGCAATTTATGTAGTGAGGGGAGAGAAATCAATGGATTAGTGATAGTGAGCAAGATGTCATCCACGAAAAGTGATAACTTATATTCCCCCTGTCACATCATCACCCCACGAATATCCGGATGAGTGCGGATGGACTCGGCCAGGGGTTCTAAACATAGAATAAAAAGCAATGGTGATAAAGGGCAACCCTGCCGAGTACCATTAGTCATGGGGAAGCCAGGCGACAAGAAAGATGACATCTGTACTTGAGCTGTAACTGTCGAATGTAGAGCCTCTAAAGCTTTCATAAAAGGGCCCCTGAAGCCATACGTCTTCAAAACATTAAACATGTAAGGCCAACTCAGTCTATCAAAGGCCTTTTGTGCATCTAGACTTAAGATCAATGCCTGTCGGGAGGTTCTATCCAAAAGGTTTATCAGATCTATCGTACGACGGGTATTGTCCCCCGCATGCCTGCCAGGCACAAAACCCACCTGATCTCTATGAATCAGTTTGGGGATAAGTTTATATAATCTGGATGCAAGGATTTTAGTAAAAATTTTATAATCTGAGTTTAAAAGGGCTATAGGCCTGTAATTATCTGGGATAGAGGGATCCTTGCCTGGTTTTGGGATGACGGAAATATATGAGTGAGAGAATTTTGAAAGAGGGGACGTACCCTTAAGCAGAGATTTATAGAGAGTCAGCATGTGTGGAGACAAAATATCAAAAAAGGATTTGTAGTAAAAATAGGGCAGACCGTCAAGGCTGGGTAATTTATGTAATGGGAGTTTCCTTACTATGGACAAAAGTTCTTTAGTCGTTATGTCTATATTCAAACTGGCTAAGTCCTCTGAAGACATTTTCGGGAGTTTTATGTTGGAAAATTTTTTTTCAAACTTCTCCTGAGTAAAGTTAAAATGGTTCTCTGGAGTTAGACAGTTGTACAATTTATGATAAAATTTGCCAAAGGTGTTTGACATTGCACGGGGACAATATACTCTAGATCCATCCGCCTGTTGAAGGAAATCAGGAAATGAGTTAAATGGGCGTGGACGTAGTTTGTTGACTAGCATTCTATGTGGTTTATTTAAATATTCGTAGAATTTTTGTTTTGTCCATAATAAAGACCTGGCTGCCCTGCCAAGTTGTATTAGTTTGATTTGCTCTCTGAAGGAGGTGACCCTGTGTAGTTTCGACACTGTGGGGCCACTCAACAGCCTCTGCTCCGCAGTGACCAAAGCAGAAGTAAGGGACTGTATAAGACTGTCTCTATCTTTTTTTAACCGAGAGCTTTCAGCTATGCAAGCGCCTCAAAAAACAGTCTTATGTGCCTCCCAAAGTGTGGAAAAATCTGAGACAGACCCTAAGTTATGTTGAAAATATTCTTCTAGATTTTTTGCTAAGATGGTATGTGAGACCTCAGATTGTAGGAGGTGATCATTTAGGCACCAGTGAGATGACTTAGTGTAGGCCTGGGAAAGCATAAGGTTTAATGTGATGGGAGCATGGTCCGACCATGTAATAGGTGATATGTCAGCCTCAGTCACGTAAGATATGAGTGGGGCTGATATAAAGAAATGGTCAAGACGTGAGTACATTTTGTGAGCTGGGGAATAAAAAGTGAACTGTTTAGAGGAGGGGTGTCTGATCCTCCATGAGTCGAACAATTGATGAGACCTTATACACTTGCTAAAGGAGTTAGTTTGGGAAATAATTTTTTTAGAAGGTGTAGTGTTAAAGAGGGTTTGCCTATCTCTAGAGGGTGACATAACCAAATTGAAATCCCCACCAATGATCATGAAAGGCTGTGATGAGTAGCGAGGGGAGTCAAACAGTTTATTGAGGAAATCCACTTGGCCTGTGTTAGGGGCATAGAGATTGATGAGGGTAAAAGAAGTAGTCATATATTTGCAATCCAGTGCAAGAAATCTACCAAGAGGGTCAGCATAGGAGCTTTTAACCTTAATAGGGCATGATTTCCTAACCAGAATCGCCACTCCTGCCTTACCCGAAGGGTCCGAGGCAAGGAAGGAAGTGGGGAAATACCTTGAGGCAAATTTAAGTGAGCCTTCTGACTTAAAATGGGTCTCCTGGACCATCACCACATCTGTGTCTGAGGCCCTGAAATCCTTCAGGGCCATCCAGCGCTTGCGGATGGAACCTAGGCCTTTCACATTGTACAACATAATTTTCAAAGCCATGTGTATGGACCCGTTAGATAAGCTTTTGTAAGGGTAAAGACATCAAAGAGCACGAAAACATAAGAGACAAAAACAATACAAATATGATCATAAACAATGCCTATAGCTGCATTCCCTTGGTACCCAAATATTAGCAGACATATCCTGTAATAAAACTGTATTTGGTCAGAGAGATATGGGTAGAACATTTTCAACCTAAGCACCTGGTTAATATCCATGGACAAAATAGAAAACAAAAACCAACTAGAGAAAAAAATAAAAACAAAAAAGAACTGAAATTTTTTAAGACCTGAGAGGCAACTGCGTCTCAGGAGGCCCTGAACAAGTGTCAGGGCCAGGTAGGGGCCTATACAGACTTCTGTCAGGAGACTCTAGATAGAGAACTGAGAAGCACCCGCCGCTCGCCTTATGATCTCGGTAGCAATTGGAGTTTATCTGCCAGTTGGAGAGTAGTCAACAGAACAGAGAAAATGTCAGCAGAAAAAACAGAAAGTCTGTCAACTAAGGCACAATGGTCAGGGAAGGGAAAACAGACCATAAGCTACAGAACCTCATGGGGTGAGGTAAGAAAAAAATAGCTCTACCCTAAACAAAACCGAAAAAACAGAACAAAAAGAACAGGGTAGATACAAATGTATTGTAGGCCAGAACAGCAATTTCCATTACTCTTAAAATGTGAAGAGTCGAAAACGTTCTGAACAATACTGTGTGGATGGATCCAGGAGGACAGGAGCAAGGCAATCAAGGAGCTTGCTTGGAGGTTGCGAAGACGTTCGGGTGTGGAGAAACGTTTCCTGGATTTGTCTCTCACTGGGGTCCAGATGCGGCTGGGCATGTTAGGAGGTGGACGGGACTGATTGTTTGGAGGGATCAAATCCTCTTCCGGGAGGGGAGGTAGACCGAGACTTTTCAAGAATGCCTCACCTTCCATTAATTCACGCAGGGTGTGTTGCACGCCATCTTTGGAAATGGTGAGGCGGAATGGGAAACCCCAATAATATGGAGTCTTGTGGTGTTGTAGATGCAAGGTGAGTGGGTGCAGATTCCTATGTTTAGCAAGGGTAATGGGGGAAAGGTCACTGAAAATCTAGAGTTTTGCCCCCTTGTATGTAATAATAAATTGAAGGAAGTCCGGTCTCACCTAACTATAAGGGTGTCAAATATGTGTGTAACCACACCTGAATTTAGCAACCTGCTAAAAGACACTCACCGGCCTTATGTCTGTATGCTAATTAAGAAAAAACTTAGCAAAACAGACCAGTTCCTCTGGACCATGTATAACAATGTAACAAAAAAAGACTAAAGGTCAAAAAGAGATTCTTCAACGAGGAACACACGGGTCTTAAAAAAATACAAATTGGTATGCTTTATTAAATGCTACAAATAACAAACAAAAAATTGCAAGTAAAAGTACATTTCCTGACGCCTTCATGACAGCACACACTGGGTTGTGACTCCGCCCCCACAACCTGACAGGATTGGTCTAGCTATAAAAGTTGAAGAGAGATGACCCCCACCATTCTCTTTTTTATCCTCACCTGACAAGATGGTTGGACATCGCAGAGCCTCTTACCGAATCACCCCAGCAGGTTCAAGCCTCTCCTGTTTGGAAGTCCCTCCTGTACAGTCTCTAAAGGAGCTTCTATGGAGGGAGCCCCCACTCTGGTGGTCTCAGGGGCAGCAACATGCATCATCTGGCACATAGTAAGCTTTAAAGAAGCTTCAGTATTGCAGTGGTCTCCACTTCTAATTTCCCTTTCTCCTGCAATCTGTTTCACCTCTTTTTTTGTTTCTGGATTTTCTCTGTATTCTTCTTCTGGTACCTGTAGTCCCACAGCGCTCAGGGCATGCATGATGGCCGCCGGCGCGTCTCGTCCCTCATTGCGCAGGTGCGAGGGAGATGGATGGGGACATCCTACACTTTTACCAGCTCCCAATATGGCGCCGGAGCCGCCGCAACGCTTCTGCGCATGCGCAGAGCGTCATTTTTGCCGCAACGGCGGTGGTTTTTTTAAAAAGGGGCTCTGGCTTTTAAAAAATCAGCAGTTTTGTATTCTGCTCGTTTTTGCTAGCTCTTTTTGGCATCTTTAAACAGATATTCCCTCTGGAAGCTGGTAAGTGCTTTTATCCTCCTTGATCCATCGTTACAAGGGTTTAAAAAAAAAAAAAAAAAAGATTTTAAATAAATAATAGAAAAGTATTATTGTTATCTAGGCATGGATATATATGTATATATTTGTCTTCCTTTTTAACCCATTCCAGACCTTTTCTGTTCCTGCCTGCCTTCTCCCTATCTGCTCATGGAGACCACTGCCCAAGCAGACCACCCATGTCCAGTTAGGTAAGGGGCTGTCCGTATTTTGTGGTAAGTATTGAAGAGAGAGAAAAAAAAAAAAGAGCGCACATCTTCTGACAAGACTCCTTCTATCAGTCCTTCCAGGTCTGAATCAAGACGAAAGGAGAGATCAACCCATACCTCAAGCAGAAGATCCCGCAGAAGCCGATCACGCTCCTCATCTCATCACAGGCACTCACGCCGTAGCCATTCTCGTCATGGTCACTCACGCCACAGTCATTCTCGACGTAGACCCAGCACACCCGTCCCGCAGCCAATTGCTGCTGGGTATGTGGCGCCACTGCTTTGCCAGATAAATTAGCATGTCGCTCGTGCTTCAATGAAGCTACGAAGGATAGAGAATCAGACGTCAGAGAAGTAACTGACCTGATTCGGGAATCAGTCAGAGAATCTATAATTGAGTCAACTGCACCCCTGCCGGCCAGGTCAGACCCAGGTACTTCCATGGCTCCCCCTCACTCAGCGATCGAGGTAGGGGCAGAAGAATCCCCTTCAGAGAACGAAGATCCAGAAGTGCCAACAGGTTTTGACTTCACCTTGGTTGAACCTTTTGCAAAATCTGTCAAAGAGGCCATAGGTTGGGAAGAATCTGAGGAAACACCTCAGAAAATGCGGAAATATTTTCCGAACCTGAAGAGGGATCCAGAAACCTTCCCTTTCATTGAGGAGTTGAATGATTTGATCAAAGATGAATGGGAAAGATCCGACAAGAGGCCTAACCTAAACAATAGACTTGCAAAAATGTATCCTTTAAGAGAACCTAAGGTCACCTCCTTAATTAATGCCCCAGTTGTGGATGCCTCTTTGATGCGTCTGGCAAGGCATGTCACCCTACCCATTGAAGATGCCATCTCCTTCCGTGACGTCCTGGATCGGAAAATCGACTTAGAACTCAAAAAAGCCTACTCCACAGCAGGGGGCGCTTGCAGACCGGCAGTCACCACAGCAGCAGTTGGTAGAGCCATTTCGGGCTGGACTGTCAATATTGAAAAATCTCTTCAGGGAGAGATAGACTTGGAGAAGGTAATTACGTCTCTACAGGAACTTAAATTAGCAGGCGATTTTATCGCAGAAGCCTCCGTGGACATTATCAGGTGCTCGGCCCGGGCAATGTTAGCCTCGGTTATGGCAAGACGAGCTCTGTGGCTAAAACCCTGGGCAGCATCGAAAACAAATTGGTGCAGAATTCCCTGTGATGGTTCCAACCTCTTCGGCTCCAAATTGGATACAGCAATTTCCAAGGTGACAGGGGAAAAATCGGGGCTCATTCCCTCTGACAGGAGACCCAAGAGACCAAGAGGTCCTGCTTACAAAGGTAACCTTCCAGAAAGGTACAGAGAAGCCAAAACCTACAGATCAGGCAGAGAGTTTAAAAGAAACTGGAAGAACACACAGTCTTCTTTCCTGAGGATGCGAAAAACCAAGGCCACCCCTTCCATCGAGCAACAGAAGTCCTTTTGAAGGTACGCCCGCCCATCCTTCAAGGGTGGGCGCCAGACTAAAGAGATTCACACAAATATGGTCAGAAAACATCAGGGACCAGTGGACTATTTCTATGATCAAGTACGGTCACAGGTGGAAATTCCTGAACGAGATCCCCAGGAACCACTTTCTGCCAACCAAACTCCCGGCTTCTCCAGACAAGAAAAGAATCCTTCTGAAATACATAATGGAACTAAAACAAAAGGAGGCAATTTTGGAGATCCCACTATGTCAAAAAGGCAAAGGTTTCTACTCCCCTCTGTTTTTGGTAAAAAAGAAAACGGGGGATTTACGGCCAGTACTGGACTTAAAGAGACTAAACAAAAATATCAAGTTAGAAACCTTTAAGATGGAAAGCCTACAGTCCATACTATTAGCGGTGAATCTAGGAGATTGGATGCTGTCCGTAGACTTATCAGACGCCTATCTTCACATCCCAATACATCCTGCTTTTCAAAGATTTCTCCGCTTTTCAATCAAACAACATCACTTCCAGTTCCAATGCCTACCCTTCGGCATCTCATCAGCTCCCAGGACCTTCACCAAAGTTCTTCTGTCTCTCATCGCATACCTCAGAGAAAGAGGTCTAAGAGTACATCATTATCTGGACAATATACTTCTTCTAGCAGAAAGTCGCCAGGTCTTGATACAACACCGAGAGATCCTACTATCAACTCTGCAAAATTTTGGTTGGCTGGTGAACTGGCAGAAGAGCAAGCTTCAGCCCACTCAGAAGATGATTTTTCTAGGTGAGGAACTAGACACCATCCTGAACAGAGTACAGATTCCTCAGGAGAAAATCATGCCTCTGATTCAGAAAATTCAGAGGCTAATCTCGGTTACACACTTGCCAGCCAGAGTATGTATGAGTGTCCTGGGATCCATGTCTGGAACTCTGCCCATGATCCAGTGGTCCCAATGGCACACAAGAATCTTGCAGAATTCCTTTCTGAGGCAGTGGAATGGAGTATCAATGCTTCAGAGAATCTACATACACAGGTATGTGAAACAATCAATGTGGTGGTGGACACGATCCAGAAATCTCAAATGAGTACAAGCCTCTAGTTCCTCCACAGCCAGAGGTGGTCACTTCAGATGTCAGCCAGCTAGGATGGGGAGCTCATTACCAAAATCTAGCAGCCCAAGGGCAGTGGAAGTTTCAAGCCCATGGGATAGTATCCAATATACTAGAGCTCAGAGCAGCTTTTCAGGCACTTCTGGCCTTCACGCCATACCTGGTGGGGAAAAACGTTGTGATACGAATGGACAACAGAGTCGCTGTAGCGTATATCCAGAGGCAAGGGGGTACGAGGAGTCGCACTTTGATGCAGGAGGTACGCCCTATCATGGAGTGGGCTCAAGTGCACCTAATAGACCTCAAAGCGGTATATGTTCCAGCAGCTCAGAATATGCTGGCCGACTATTTGAGCAGGGAACTTCTCTCGAACAACGAGTGGTCATTGAGCCAACGGGCCTTTTCCCTTCTTTCGAGAACTTGGGGAGCACCAGAGATCGACCTAGCAGCCACACCTGCGAACACCAAATGTCGGAGATTCCTGTCAAGAGCAGCCTTCCCATCGGCTGAAGGGATGGATTGTCTGACCCATCCGTGGAATTTCAAGCTGGGTTACATTTTTCCTCCAGTACTCTTAATAGCGAGGTTCCTATCAAGGCTTCGGAAATCATTGGCGACAGTAATAGCCATAATTCCTTTCTGGCCGAGTAACATCGGACCTCCTGTCCCAGGGTCAATTTCTACACCCAGCTCCAGAGAAGTTACACTTGACAGCATGGGAATTGAAAGGACTCGGCTGTTAGGGCAGGGATGCTCGCAGGAGGTCATTTCTACTCTTCTACAAGCTAGAAGAAGCACCACCAACAAGACATACTCGCAAATATGGAATAGATTTTGTTCTCTGGCCCAACAAAAAAAATGGAACCCAGTATCACCAGAGCCTTCAGTTGGGTATTACCAAAGGCTTAAGCTCTAGTACTCTTAAAGTCCAGATTTCGGCTCTTTTGGCTAAAACAGGCATTAGATGGGCACTACATCCTCTAGTGATTCAGTTCATGAGAGCTTGCTTAAAAATCAGACCTCCAAAGAAACCCACATTTCCAGCATGGAATCTCTCTACAGTACTCGATGCATTAGCTAAACCTCCTTTTTGGCCGATTGAGTCAATTTCACTTTGGAACCTGACTTTGAAGGTAACCTTCCTTATCGCCATTACATCTGCGAGAAGAGTTTCAGAACTTAACCACTTCAGCCCCGGAAGGATTTACCCCCTTCCTGACCAGAGCACTTTTTACAATTTGGCACTGCGTCGCTTTAACTGCTAATTGCGCGGTCATGCAATGCTGTAACCAAACGAAATTTGCGTCCTTTTCTTCCCACAAATAGAGCTTTCTTTTGATGGTATTTGATCACCTCTGCCGTTTTTATTTTTTGCGCTATACACGGAAAAAGACCGAAAATTTTGAAAAAAAATGATATTTTCTACTTTTTGTTCTAAAAAAAAATCCAATAAACTCAATTTTAGTCATACATTTAGGCCAAAATGTATTTGGCCACATGTCTTTGGTAAAAAAAATGTCAATAAGTGTATATTTATTGGTTTGCGCAAAAGTTATAGCGCCTACAAACTAGGGTACATTTTCTGGAATTTACACAGTCTTTAATTTATGACTGCCTATGTCATTTCTTGAGGTGCTAAAATGACAGGGCAGTACAAAACCCCCACAAATGACCCCATTTTGGAAAGTAGACACCCCAAGGAAATTGCTGAGAGGCATGTTGAGCCCATTGAATATTCATTTTTTTTGTCCCAAGTGATTAAATAATGAAAAAAAAAAAAAAAAAAAAAAAAAAATTACAAAAAGTTGTCACTAAATGATATATTGCTCACACAGGCCATGGGCCTATGTGGAATTGCACCCCAAAATACATTTAGCTGCTTCTCCTGAGTATGGGGATACCACATGTGTGGGACTTTTTGGGAGCCTAGCCGCATACGGGGCCCCGAAAACCAATCACTGCCTTCAGGATTTCTAAGGGCGTACATTTTTGATTTTACTCCTCACTACCTATCACAGTTTTGAAGGCCATAAAATGCCCAGATGGCACAAACCCCCCCCAAATGACCCCATTTTGGAAAGTAGACACCCCAAGCTATTTGCTGAGAGGCATGTTGAGTCCATGGAATATTTTATATTTTGACACAAGTTGCGGGAAAGTGACAATTTATTTTTTTTTTTTTTTTTTTTTGCACAAAGTTGTCACTAAATGATATATTGCTCACACAGGTCATGGGCATATGTGGAATTGCACCCCAAAATACATTCTGCTGCTTCTCTTGAGTACGGGGATACCACATGTGTGGGACTTTTTAGGAGCCTAGCCGCGTACGGGACCCCGAAAACCAATCACCGCCTTCAGGATTTCTAAGGGTGTACATTTTTGATTTCACTCTTCACTGCCTATCACAGTTTCGGAGGCCATGGAATGCCCAGGTGGCACAAAACCCCCCCAAATGACCCCATTTTGGAAAGTAGACACCCCAAGCTATTTGCTGAGAGGCATGGTGAGTATTTTGCAGCTCTCATTTGTTTTTGAAAATGAAGAAAGACAAAAAAAAAAATTTTTTTTTTCTTTTTTTAATTTTCAAAACTTTGTGACAAAAAGTGAGGTCTGCAAAATACTCACTATACCTCTCAGCAAATAGCTTGGGGTGTCTACTTTCCAAAATGGGGTCATTTGGGGGGGGTTTGTGCCACCTGGGCATTCCATGGCCTCCGAGACTGTGATAGGCAGTGAAGAGTGAAATCAAAAATTTACGCCCTTAGAAAGCCTGAAGGCGGTGCTTGGTTTTCGGGGTCCCATACGTGGCTAGGCTCCCAAAAAGTCTCACACATGTGGTATCCCCGTACTCAGGAGAAGCAAAAGAATGTATTTTGGGGTGTAATTTCACATATTCCCATGGCATGTTTGAGCAATATATCATTTAGTGACAACTTTGTGCAAAAAAAAAAAAAAATAATAATAATTTGTCTCTTTCCCGCAACTTGTGTCACAATATAAAATATTCCATGGACTCGACATGCCTCTCAGCAAATAGCTTGGGGTGTCTACTTTCCAAAATGGGGTCATTTGGGGGGGTTTGAACTGTCCTGGCATTTTATGCACAACATTTAGAAGCTTATGTCACACATCACCCACTCTTCTAACCACTTGAAGACAAAGCCCTTTCTGACACTTTTTGATTACATGAAAAAATTATTTTTTTTTGCAAGAAAATTACTTTGAACCCCCACACATTATATATTTTTTTAAAGCAAATGCCCTACAGATTAAAATGGTGGGTGTTTAATTTTTTTTTTTCACACAGTATTTGCGCAGCGATTTTTCAAACGCATTTTTTGGGGAAAAAACACACTTTTTTACATTTTAATGCACTAAAACACACTATATTGCCCAAATGTTTGATGAAATAAAAAAGATGATCTTAGGCCGAGTACATGGATACCAAACATGACATGCTTTACAATTGCGCACAAACGTGCAGTGACAACAAAATAAATACATTTTTAAAAGCCTTTAAAAGCCTTTACAGGTTACCACTTTAGATTTACAGAGGAGGTCTACTGCTAAAATTACTGCCCTCGATCTGACCGTCGCGGTGATACCTCACATGCATGGTGCAATTGCTGTTTACATTTGACGCCAGACCGACGCTTGCGTTCGCCTTAGCGCGAGAGCAGGGGGGACAGGGGTGCTTTTTTTTTTTTTTTTTTTTTTCTTTATTATTTTTTTGCTTTTTTATCTTATTTTAAAACTGTTCCTTTCATTTTTTTTTTTTTTTTAATCATTTTTATTGTTATCTCAGGGAATGTAAATATCCCCTATGATAGCAATAGGTAGTGACAGGTACTCTTTTTTGAAAAAATTGGGGTCTATTAGACCCTAGATTTCTCCTCTGCCCTCAAAGCATCTGACCACACCAAGATCGGTGTGATAAAATGCTTCCCCAATTTCCCAATGGCGCTATTTACATCCGGCGAAATCTAAGTCATAAAATGCTCGTAGCTTCCAGTTTCTTAGGCCATAGAGATGTTTGGAGCCACTCTGGTCTCTGATCAGGTCTATGGTCAGCTGGCTGAATCACCGGCTGCATTCTCAGGTTCCCTGTTGAGACAGGAGAGCCAGAGAAAAACACGGAAGATGGTGGGGGGGGGGGGGCATTCTCTCCCACTGCTTGTAAAAGCAGTCTAGAGGCTAATTAGCCGCTAGGATTGCTTCTACATGAAAGCCGACTGCTGGCTGAAAAGAATGATACCAAGATGATACCTAAACCTGCAAGCATCATTCTGGTATAACCACTCAAAGTCGTGAATGCTGTACCTGAAGACAAAAATATGGTTAACAATAAAGCACAGTAAACGGTAAAGTATAAAAAATTGCATATCTGAAAAGCAAACATGATAAAACATAATAACAATAAAACATTGCAGAATAGAATACAGTAAAAAAGAGCAGAACAATAGAGAGAATAGAGAGAGAGAGAATAGAGAGAGAACAATAAAACGACAACTATTATTTTTTATTTTATATTTTTGTTTGTTTTTTTTTTTTTTTTTTTACACTTTTTTTGTAACTGTAACTTTTATAACTGTAACCGGTTCCAGGTTCGGGTCTCTCAAAATGCGATGGCATCTTGGGAGACCCTGTGAAAGTGTGTCCTAGTCTGTGCAATGCTGTACCCTACGCTAATACTCAACTAGTGAATGGTAGCGTTCAAAACATTCACCAATGCAAAGACCAGGATTGTCAGGACAGGAGGGACAATAATAGCGGGTGTCACGCCTACATCCGCGCTTGCTGCAGACACAACATCTTTTTTGGGGGGGTTCGTCGGGTAGGGGTACTCGGGAGGACATAAAAATGCCTCTCATGCAGCCGACTGCATTTGGTTGGGGATGTGAATGGGGGAAGTACGGGCGCTGCAGAAGTGGTGGGTTCCCAATTAGGATTGGCGAATGCAGCAGGAAGGGCACTATGGGCATGACGGGCCTGTGTTTGTCTTCTTGGTGGCAGCGGGACACTATTTGTGCTTGCCACCTCACCAGCTTGAACTGCACTTATGGGACTCGCCACGTCACCAAGTGTTACTGCAGTGCTGGTTTGACTACGACCGGGGTGTACTAGGCCGCTGGCGCTTGCCAGTTCACCAAAACGCTACCAAAAAAACTGTTAACGATCGCAGGGATCAGGCCTGACTCTGCGAACGCTGCAGTTATGCATTTAGTGTTTTGTAAGTGACAGTGATCGATCGATACTGCACTTGGGTGGGCTGGGCTGGGCCGGGCGGAGGGGTAAAACGCAGGTGCTAGCAGGTATCTGGGCTGATCCCACTAACACTGCGTTTTTGGGAACCCTAAACTGCTGGGGACGCCAGTATAGATCTGATCGGATCAGATATTGATCAGTTCAGATACTATACCACTAAGGGAGGTGTACAGTGCGTGCGTGGGTGTTAGCGCTACTGGCACTAACCTGACGCTGCCTGGGGCTGGTGCTTGCCAGTTCACCAAAACGCTACAAAAAAAACTGTTAGCGATCGCAGGGATCAGGCCTGACTCTGCGAACGCTGCAGTTATGCGTTTAGTGTTTTGTAAGTGACAGTGATCGATCGATACTGCACTTGGGTGGGCTGGGCTGGGCCGGGCGGAGGGGTAAAACGCAGGTGCTAGCAGGTATCTGGGTTGATCCCGCTAACACTGCGTTTTTGGGAACCCTAAACTGCTGGGGACGCTAGTATAGATCTGATCGGATCAGATATTGATGCGTTCAGATACTATACCACTAAGGGAGGTGTACGGTGCGTGGGTGTTAGCGGTACTGGCACTAACCTGACGCTGCCTGGGGCTGGTGCTTGCCATTTCACCAAAATGCTACCAAAAAAACTGTTAGCGATCGCAGGGATCAGGCCTGACTCTGCGAACGCTGCAGTTATGCGTTTAGTGTTTTGTAAGTGACAGTGATCGATCGATACTGCACTTGGGTGGGCTGGGCCGAGCTGGGCGGAGGGGCAAAATGCAGGTGCTAGCAGGTATCTGGGCTGATCCCGCTAACACTGTGTTTTTGGGAACCCTAAACTGCTGGGGACGCTAGTATAGATCTGATCGGATCAGATATTGATGCGATCAGATACTATACCACTAAGGGAGGCGTATGCTGCGTGCGTGGGTGTTAGCGGTACTGACGCTAATCTGACGCTGCCTGGGGCGACGCATATCACCGCCGGACGATCAGGGGGCTAAATCTTTATTCGGTAATAAACGGCGGGTTCCCTGACACTATAAAAAATAAACAAACTAACCAGCGTCACCCGTAACGGTTATACAGTGATCAGTGGTGAAAGGGTTAACTAGGGGGCAATCAAGGGGTTAAAACATTTATTAGGTAGTATATGGGGGTCCCTGTCGCTATAAAACGCTGACAGCGAACCTAAATATTTACGTTCCTAACTAGCGTCACCAGCGACACTAATACAGCGATCAGAAAAATGATCGCTTAGCGACACTGGTGACAGGGGGTGATCAAGGGGTTAAAACTTTATTAGGGGGGGTTAGGGGGGTACCCTAGACCTACAGGGGGCCTAACACTCACTGCCCTGACACTGTAACTGTCACAAACTGACACCATGCAGTAATCAGAAAAAAAAAAAAAAAAAAAAAAAAAAACTGCTGGTGTCAGTTTGTGACAGGGGGGGGGGTGATTGGGGGGGGATCGGGGGGCGATCGGGGGGGGGATCGGGGTGTTTAGTGTGCCTGGCATGTTCTACTGTGTGTAGTGTGTTGGTGCACTTACATTGCAGTCTTCTCTCCTCGGCCCGGAACGGAAAATACCGAGCCGAGGAGAGATGACATCATTTCCTCTGCCTCTGTGTACAATACAGAGGCGGGGAAATGATCCCATTGGCTGAGAGCGATCGCGAGGGGGGGGCCACGAATGGATGGCCTCCCCCTCACCTCCGATCGCCGGGGGAGATTTGCCGACCGCCGCAGGCACCGGGGGGGGGTCCGATCGGACCCCCCACCCGCGGGCAGGCAAGGACGTACATATACGTCCTTTTGCCTGCCCGTGCCGCTCTGTCGACGTATATAGTCGTGCGGCGGTCGGCAAGTGGTTAAAGCACTATTGATAACAGAACCTTACCTAGTCTTCTATCCCAATAGAGTGGTATTGAGACCCTCGGAACGTTTCACTCCCAAGGTATCATCTTCTTTTCATTATAATCAAGATATCAACCTTCCATCCTTTACTAACAACCAGGGTGAACCACATGCATTGGATGTTAAAACTATCATTACCAGCTATTTGGAAGCTACAGCCCCTTTCAGAAAATCAGATACTCTTCTCATAATTCCTTACGGTCCTAGGAAGGGTCATCCAGCAACTTCCCGAACAATCGCATCCTGGTTGGTCAACACCATTAAAAAGGCATATTCATCTCAGCAGCTAGCCATCCCAGAAGGCATCAGGGCACACTCAACCAGGGCAGTGGCAACTTCATGGGCAGCATACTGCAGAGTTTCACCGGAAACAATCTGTAAGGCAGCTACCTGGTCGTCAAGACATACATTTACTTCTCACTATAAAATTGACTCTGCACAACTAACTACAGCGGACTTTGGCAGATCCATTATTACAGCCAATTCCACAGCTCTTTAGAATAATAAAACTTTATTTTTTTTTTTTTTGCACCCTCCCGACTGGCGAGTTATTTCCCAGTGTGTGCTGCCATGAAGGCGTCAGGAAAACTGAAAATTGTATACTCACCTTTCCTTAATTTTCCTTTCCTGACGCATCTTCATGGCAGCACACAGATTCCCACCCTGTCTTAGATGATATATACAGAGAATGGTGAGGGTCATCTCTCTTCAACTTTTATAGCTAGACCAATCCTGTCAGGTTGTGGGGGCGGAGTCACAACCCAGTGTGTGCTGCCATGAAGATGCGTCAGGAAAGGAAAATTACGGAAAGGTGAGTATACAATTTTCCGTTTTTCTTCCACCAAAGTATAAATAAATGAATAAATACCAAATACAAACACACCATCTACACACTCCTCATTCACTCCAGTTTATCCATACTAGCGACAATGTGCATTAAACCTGTTCATGGACTGTAGAAAAATTGTACTGTTCCGAGGTATATTTATAAGTAGTAAGGCAGTCACTGTATCAAAAATAAATATAAAAATGCATAAGATGTAGATGTAACAAATTTCCCATGTAGCGTCTGTTTAAATGTAAGGGAACACAGGATACCCTTGTATATTCCTATAGAGTATGTCTGACTGATAGAATGCCGTATGTCCTTCCTTATGGAGGGAATATTAAAGAGTCTATGGTGACCTCAAAATAGATATGTGGCCATAATGTAATTGCAACAATACTATGAACTGGTTTCTCAAAACTGTAATACAGAGTAGACTGGTCTCACCTGACTGTGGTCATCTGCTCTATCCTGGAACCGTACCTTAATGGGGGACCCCTGGATGGTCCAGAGGGAATGTATGTCCTCCCAGTTAGGTAATATGGCTGGCACCGAATTCCAAGACCTGATCGTTGGTTGGAAAGACTGTCGATAGTTCGCTGGGCCAAGGGACTCCACTGCTCAGTAGACGCTGCCGGCAAGACAGGCCGATCTAGGCAGCCGTGCAGCATAGGGAGCGGAGTCCAAGTGGGTCGGCTCTAATCGGAAGTAATTGTAGTCTTAACCATGAGGCATGTCTTGGATGATGGTAACTCAAAGGCACCAGTATCTGGCCCGTAAATAAACCATGAAGGAGGTCTCATAGAGAAGCACAGAGTCCAGGTTGTGAAGACACCACAAAAAATCAGAAAGTCATTTCTAGATGATTGCTGTATATGTGGGGGCGTCCATCTGACGCGTTTCAATCGCTAAACGATTTTCTACCGAGCTCTGAAGAAAATCGTTTAGCGATTGAAACGCGTCAGTGGACGCCCCCAGATATACAGCAACCATCTAGAAATGACTTTCTGATTATCTCCCATCCTCCAGTTATTTCCGCAACTTCTGTTTCACGGACATTTTTTGTGGTGTCTTCACAACCTGGACTCTGTGCTTCTCTATGAGACCTCCTTCATGGTTTATTTACGGGCCAGATACTGGTGCCTTTGAGTTACCATCATCCAAGACATGCCTCATGGTTAAGACTACAATTACTTCCGCTTAGAGCCGACCCACATGGACTCTGCTGCCTATGCTGCACGGCTGCCTAGATCGGCCTGTCTTGCCGACAGCGTCTACTGAGCAGTGGAGTCCCTTGGCCCAGTGAACTATCAACAGTCTTTCTAACCAATGATTAGGTCTTGGAATTCGGTGCTTTCACCAGCCATATTACCTAACTGGGAGGACATACATTCCCTCTGGACCATCCTGGAATCCCCATTCAGGTACGGTTCCATGATGGAGTGGATGATCACAGTCAGGTGAGACCAGTCTACTCTGCATTACAGTTTTGAGAAACCAGCTCACAGAATTGTTGCGATTACATTATGGCCACATATCTATTTTGAGGTCACCATAAACTCTTTAATATTCCCTCCATAAGGAAGGACATACGGCATTCTATCAGTCAGACATACTCTATAGGAATATACAAGGGTATCCTGTGTTCCCTTACATTTAAACGGACGCTACATGGGAAATTTGTTACATCTACATCTTATGCATTTTTATATTTATTTTTGATACAGTGACTGCCTTACTACTTATAAATATACCTCGGAACAGTACAATTTTTCTACAGTCCATGAACAGGTTTAATGCACATTGTTGCTAGTATGGATAAACTGGAGTGAATGAGGAGTGTGTAGATGGTGTGTTTGTATTTGGTATTTATTCATTTATTTATACTTTGGTGGAAGAAAGTGTACTTTTACTTGCAATTTTTTGTTTGTTATTTGTAGCATTTAATAAAGCATACCAATTTGTATTTTTCTAAGACCCGTGTGTTCCTCGTTGAAGAATCTCTTTTTGACCTTTAGTCTTTTTTTGTCCCCTTGTATGTAAGTTGGGATTTGTTACGCGTGGCTATGGTAAGTGCTTCCTTGCTTTCAAAGAAATGGAATTTCACTATGACATCTCTGGGTCTAGCTCCAGCCAGAGGCTTCGGGCCCAGAGACCGGTGGGCCCTATCCAGGCATCAGTCTACGTCCATCACCATGGGGGCCAGGGTGTTGAAAAGACCCAGAAGATAAGCACGTAGGTCGGGGTCTCCCACTGTTACGGGGATACCTCTGAAGCTTAAATTTTGTCTTCTTTCTCTATTTTCCAAGTCCTCCTGCTGTAGCTGTAATTGAGAGACTAATAAACGTAAATTGTGATTGTCCTCTTCAAAAGCCTGTACATAGTTTATCATCTCATTGAATTTGTTTTCAAGAGTGTCAGTACGTTCACCAATTTGGTTTATCTCGCCTCTCAGTTCTGCAGCTAGTTTGCTCACCTCTGTGGAGACATTGTTTGTGATTTGTTGAAGTAAGAGCTGCAGCTTGGCATCTAGCTTGGCATCTAGTATGTCTGGGGTAAGGATCTCGTGTGGAGAGGATGAGACGAGACCTGGACTTTGAGTAATAGTAGATGGGATGTTCAAAGCATTCTCCACTCCCATGGATGGATCCATCACCGCAAAAGGGTCTGTGGGAGAGTTTGAGGTCATAAGTTGTGGTCTGGTGACATATGGTTCAAAGTTTGAACTTTCACGTGACCCAAATAGGGCTTGTAGTTTCGCTGTTGCTGGCCAACTTTGCCCATGTAATAGTCAGGGAATGTGGCAGACAGTCAGGCTTACATCCGGATCTATAGATGATTGATAGAGTGTAGCGAAGGTCTCGGTCCGAGTTCACTTAGGGGACATAGTCCATATTAGGTGGGGTGGCCACCATTCATTTGTTAATTACATCTGTTTGTTTTAAAGGTAACTGTTTAAGTAGCTTTGGGAGGAGATGATAATCCCAGAGATGGACACCGTTCAGTGAGTGTGGAGGTGGGTTACAGGTGGAATAAGAGAAAAGTGTCTGGGTGTATCTGGAGTCCCACGATGGCCGCCGACCTCTGTGTCTAGGCCAAAGCTGTGGACTTTCCTAGAAGCTGCTGCTGGCCACGGGAGTTTCGCTCCGTTCAGGCCCAGGTATTTCCCACTAAGCTCGACCGTTATGTCAGCGGGTAGTTGCTGCTAAGGGCATCAGCTATATAGGAGGGAGGTAGATGGTCTGCTACTCACTGTGCCTGCAGGAGGAGGTAGGAGCTGGATCGATAGCCGCAGGCCTCGGTACGGTTTCAGGCCGTAGGGTGTCGGAGCCTAGGAGGCTTCAGGCGGCTTCAGGCAATCCTCCCTCGCTGCAGAGTTGTCCAATGCCCTCTGGGGGTGAGTCATTGGTGCGCTGGGATGCAGCGATCGCTTCGCCTTCAGGTCTCAGTGCACTGGGAAGGAGGGCCCACAGGTCTCAAGATGGCGGCGGGCCTCGAGCCCGGAGATCGAGGAGCCAGCGTGGGATGTACACAGCCGGGCAAAGTCTATAGGAAAGAAATAGTTGTGGCTGCAGCACACAACGTCCTGAGAGGTATGCCGATGTCCTCGATGCAAACCGGGGTGAAGCAGAGGAAGGATGGCAGCAGATTGTCGCTGTCTGTGCGGAGCTCAGCACAAACATGTCTTCCCAGCCGTGAGTAGTTTTAAATTACTTCTTTTCCTTTGAAATGTCATTTTGCTGTCAGACTGTTCTAAACAGGGAAACATGCGCCCCTTTACAGGCATACTATAGACACCCTCCAGGTATGAAATTTAACAGAATATCTCACTTTTATTGTTTCACTTTAAGCATTATTAAAATCACTGCTCCCGAAAAAACGGCTGTTTTTAAAAAATAACTTACATATAAGCCTTTAAAATGAGCACTTTTGATTCTTCATGTTCGTGTCCCATAGACTTTAACGGTGTTCTCGTGTTCAAACAAATTGTTTGCCTGTTCGCATGTTCTGATGCGAACTGAACCGGGGGGTGTTCGGCTCATCCCTATTATGGAACAACAAATGAAAAACATGATTGATGTGTTGGGTAGAATCTGAATTTCTTTCAAATGCCACCATTTTAACTTTTTTTTGACTTTCCAATAACTTTTTTTGACATTTTAAAAGCCAAATTTTGAAGATGCACACGGTGTGTCAACATGTGCTATCTGCCATGAGGGGATATCAATGTATGCGTTTTGTGGGTGCAACCCCTTCCTAGTAACTCTAGTAAGTGAGAGGAAGGGTTGCACCCCAAAACACGTCCATTGATCCCCCCCATGATGGGAGATAGCACATGTTGACATTAGGCATGGGATCAGAAGGGAAATACCCATTTTGACTCCCAAAGTGTTTGCATCTTCAAAATTTGGCTTTTACAGGGGTGACATCACCCCATCTGACGAAGGAAATGTCAAGACATTTTTGACACTATAATGTCTGATATTGCCTTCAGTTTTTCTACGTTGAACTTTGTAAGTTCCAGAGTTTTGTATGTTATGTTTATAAACATGCATGTTTCGACCAAAAAAAAAAAATTGTAAAATCTTGAGAAAAAAAAAATTGACATCAAAATTTTATAACGCACATAGTAAAGAGTAAAAGCTTTGCTAATCAACAATGTGTGGCTTCTTCTTTCAATGCTGAATACCAGTTTTTGAAGTAATTTTGTGTTTACAGTGACAATGGGGCTTATTTACTAAAGGAAAATCCACTTGGCACTACAAATGCACTAGGAGAACCTAGGAGACAGCCAAAAACAAACACAAGCAATAAAGAAAATTCAAGATTTTATCAGATCTATTTTTTTTATTATTAAAACAATATTTACACATTGTCTGGCATAGCAATGGCCCCCGTACCCGTAAAATAATTTACATATTTCTGACAAACTTCACGGGTGCTTTGAGATGCCAAGCCAGGACGGCCAGTATCCAGGCCTGTCAGGGGATTCTCAGGAAGTCCCACCTTAGGCCCAACTGAGGCAATATAATTTTAGGTATTTTTCCTTAAAAAATTGTGCAATATGCAGCAGGATAATAGGATGTGGTTGATTTTGGAGTCCGCCATATGGATTGCTGTCAGAAACAGGCGGAACCAGCTGGTCATTATCCTGAAGGTATTCTCAATGACTCTTCTCACTCTGGCCAGCTGGTAGTTAAAAACCCTCCTCTCCGGGGTGAGGGTCCTTTGGGGGAATGGTCTCATCAGGTGCTCGCTCTGACCAAACGCTTCATCAGCAATAAAGATGAAAAGGAGTTCTTCCATGTTGTCCGCATCAGGTGGCAATGCCAGGCCACCAGTCTGGAGACGTTGGTAAAACTCCATCTGGGCAAAGACTCCTCCATCCGATATCTGGCCATTCTTCCCCACGTCCACATAGAGGAACTCATAAGTAGCCGACACCACTGCCAACATCACAATACTATTGAACCCCTTATAATTATAATAGTATGACCCCGAGTTGGGTGGTGGTGATGTGGACATGTTTCCCATCAATTGCCCCTCCGCAGTTAGGAAAGTCCCACCGCTGGGCAAAGTGGGAGGCCACAGTCTGCCATTCCTGTGGGTTGGAAGGAAACTGTGGAGTTAAACAAGAAAAATAAATTAATCATTTTGCACATAAACAGGGAAAGCAGATTAGACACAAACATTCTTGGCCAACATCAGTATAACATTTATTTTAGGGAGTATTTAAAGACAAAGGTATAAGGTCCACCTATGGTAGTTAAAAACCCTACTCTCCGGGGTGATATTCCATATCTCAGTTAGCTTGTTCATACCAAGATACTCTTATAACCTTAATTCACTTACTTACATCTTTATGTATATATAAATTAAAGCTTAGAACCCTATACAATAAGTTCATTTTGCAGTTATGATGCCCTCTGATAATTATGCATCCTTGCAGACATTTTCCAGACACAATGTTAAGGGGCTAAGTGGAGACCGCAGTGAGAAATACCCCTACCCAGTCCGTGTTGATCCTCCGGATGTTCCCCTATTGTGGCCTTGTTTTGTTCCGCCTCCTCAGCTCCCGAGCTGGATGCATTACACTGCTGCCATCTCGATATCCAGCGTTTGGCGATTCATCTCAGACTCCGGTAAGTATGAGGTCTCTGCATCAGGCCTCTCTTGTTAACCATTCCATCTGCCCCCATTTACCAACCACATACATTTATTGATCTTATTACTTACATTGCAGATACAACATTCATGCATCCACCCCTGAAGAGCGAGCAGGGTCTCGCGAAATGCATAGGGCTTTATTGATGCTTATTTTATGCCGGTACATGCTGGGTATTATTGATGTCTACATTATGTTTACATACTTCCCTGTCCACATGTATGTACATTTTATCATCTTATTTTGTATGTGTACTTACTGACCCAGCAATTTTCAAGTTTTATTGTTGCTCATTGATGTATAACATTTGTAATAAATCTTTGTATATTTACGTTCATCTGTGTTGTGTACATTGGCTATTATGCCTGGTAACTCACAATCATTGTTGTTACCGCTTAGTTACATAACATTTTGAAATGAATAAATTGATTTTGTCTCAGTGTTCACTGTGGACATTGGCTAAACCTCTCTCACCTCATCTAAAGTCCCAGGGCTATTTTTCTTGTTTTTTTGTGCACTATTAGGGATGGAGGTGTCAGAGGGGTCACACCAGACCTTAATCTTCCTTTTTTTACTCTCCGGGGTGAGGGTCCTTTGGGGGAATGGCCTCATCAGGTGCTCTCTCTGACCAAACGCTTCATCAGCAATAAAGATGAAAAGGAGTTCTTCCATGTTGTCCGCATCAGGTGGCAATGCCAGGCCACCAGTCTGGAGACGTTGGTAAAACTCCATCTGGGCAAAGACTCCTCCATCTGACATCCGGCCATTCTTCCCCACGTCCACATAGAGGAACTCATAAGTAGCCGACACCACCGCCATTAACACTATACTATTAAACCCCTTATAGATATAATAGTAAGACCCCGAATGAGGTGGTGGCATGATGTGGACATGCTTCCCATCTATAGCCCCTCCACAGTTGGGAAAGTCCCAAAGGTCGGCAAAATGGGATGCCACAGTCTGCCATTCCTGTGGCATTGAAGGAAACTGTGGAGTCAAAACAGAAAATAATATATTAGCACTTTTGCACATAACATTGCAAGCAGATTAGACACAAACATTCTTGCCCAACATCAGTAAAACATTTATTTTCAGGAAAATTTCAAGACAAAAATATAAGGTCCACTTATCAGATCCCCCCCCCCCCTCTGATGGCCCATTGTAAACATTTTAGGGGGGGGGGTTGAGCTGAGTTTGGGAGCCAAAAAGAAAGCCTATGGCACTCTGTCTGAATTTAAGGACACACATAACATTTGTACACATTTTAGGGGGTATTTAGGGTAAAGCACTACAATGGAGCTGACAAAATACATTGTTAAGTGACTAGGCTATTGGTGTATATGGGCCCAGGATAGCATGCTGGGGAGGTTAGTGAAGGCAAATATGCATGTAGGCCAAAACAAAAAGGAGCATTAAAAGCTTACAGCATGCATGAGGATAAAGGGGACATTCACAGCATATTCCAATCATGATAATTAGGGAATGATGAAAGAATTACAATACATTAGCAAACATTAAATACATAGAATGTGATGTTAAAGGAGAAAACTTACCTTAATATAGTCCTTCTGCAGGACCTGATGGCGGAACAGGTCTCTGGGATAATGATCCCCAGAGCCTGGAGGGAGATGCCTGTAAAGAACTTGAGGTCCTGTAGACTTCTCCCAGTCACCAAGTACCGCAACGTGGTGACTAGCCTCTGCTCCAGAGTGATGGCTTGCCGCATGCAGGTGTCCTGCTTCATAATATAAGGGGTGAGCAAAGTCAACAAACGGTGAAAAACGGGGTCCGTCATCCTGAGAAGGTTCCTGAAATCATCAGGATTATTCTCCTGGATCTCACACAGCAAAGGCATATGAGAGAATTGGTCACGCTGGAGTAACCAATTCTTGGTCCATGAACTCCTCCTCGCCCTGTTCATGGACTGGACTTGTGTCAAGGTAAGGACCCCAACACTAAGCCCCCACACAGCATGAACTATATGATGAGTACGTACTCGCAACATGGTTTCAAAACGTTCGGCTGGTCAGAACGAACTTAACAGAACGCAATGAAGAACAGCAAGGCTTGTGAAGAGCGAGCTGAAAATCAGCAACGAGCGGACAAGAACGCACTGAAAAACAGATATGAACTGACTGCACACACTGAAAACCAGATCCAAACAAGCAGATACAGATACAAACCCACAAGCACAAACTGAACAGCAGTTCAAAGGATCTGAAAAGCAAGAGTCTGAAAAGCGCGAATCATCTCTAACCAAACTTCTACTAACACTAGATAAACATGAGATGAGCAGAAGGAGCAAAAAGGGTGGTGTACTGGGTATTGAACTTTCTTTTTCTAGTCCCGTCGTATGTGTTGTACGTCACCACGTTCTTGACGGTCGGAATTTGGTGTGATCGTGTGTACGCAAGACAGTTTCAGCGGAATTCATCGGAATTCTGTCGGATAAACCTTCACAGTTTATTCCGACCGGTCGTGTGTACAGGGCATTAGAAGAATAAAACAACTTAAACATCAAGAATAACAAGGAAATTGGATGTGACGTTAGAACTAGAAGTGGATATAGCATTAAATATTTGTAAAATTAAATATTTGTGTTAAAGCCGTGTTGTCCAGTTAAATATGGTTTTGAAATGAGAATGCTTTTTTTGGTTTTGTTGGATTTATACCAGTCTATCCAAGGTCTCCAGCATGGGTATTTTGAGTGGTAATTGCCTTGGGAGACAGCGAACATTACTTCGTATTAAATATGCAAGGTACTGGTTCTAATTACTTCTGCAAGAGTTGGAACTTCAATGCGTTTCCAGTGTTTGACTAGTTCTAGTCTAGCACTTAGAAAAATGTGAGAAACTATGTTCCTTAGAGGAGGAGAGATGGCATCTGTTCCTAAAGACAAGATGGCCAGCCCTTGATTTTTGGGAAGCTGGGAGCCAGTGGTTTGTTCGATAATCTTAAAAATGGCAGACCAGAAGGTTTGCAGTATTAGGCATGCCCAAAATATATGGAACATTGAGCCACAATTTCCACATTGTCTCCAGCAGAGTGTGGATGATTGAGGATTAAAACCGGCTAGTCTTGTAAGTGTTAAGTACCAACTTAGTAGTATTTTTTGGAAAAGTTCCCAAAAAAAAGGAGTTCCTATATATGGTGGCTACATATATAGTTGCATGTGATGTTTGCCATTGATCAGGTGTGTAGGAGGTCATTAGGTCTATTTCCCACGTTTTCATAGAGAGGGTTTTGGCAAGTATTGATTTTTGATTCAAGAAATTATAAAACATGGAGATGCCTTTGATTGAGGTACTAAGGTTTGTGAAATATAGAAATACCTTCCAAGGTAGTGTAATGGAGGGATTAGGGATGGATGCTAATAGGTGTGAGACTTGGATATAGGTGTACTGATAATTTAGTTCTAGCCTATGTTCGATTTGAACTGCTCTAAAGGTTTTAAGTACTAGCTGACCAACTGCCGCAGTTACACTGCGGCAGGTTGGCTCGACTGGGCAAATCGCCGTAGCTGTACATCGCTCCTTTAAGAGGACACAGCAGGCGCGTGCCCCACCAGAGCCGCTGCACGTGCCTGGCAGGTGCTATGTCCACCGGCACCCGCGATCGCTCTAATAGAACGAGAACCGGGATCTGTGTGTGTAAACACACAAATCCCGGTTCTGTCAGGGGAGGGGAGACAGATCATGTGTTCATACTGAGTATGAACACCGATCTCTCTCCTCCCCTAGTCAGTCCCATCCCCCCTACAGTTAGGACACACCTAGGGAACACAGTTAACCCCTTGATTGCCCCCTAGTGTTAACCCATTCCCTGCCAGTGTCATTTATAATCACTGTCTATTTTAGCACTGATCGCTGTATAAACGTCAATGGTCCCAAAATAGTGTCAAAAGTGTCTGATCTGTCCGCTGCAATGTCGCAGTCCTGATAAAAATCACCTAAAAAAATGAATAAAAATGACTTAAATATATCCCCTATTTTGTAGACGCTATAACTTTTGCGCAAACCAATCAATATACGCTTATTGTGATTTTTTTTAACAAAAATATGTAGAAGAATACATATCAGCCTAAACTGAGGAAAAAAAAATATTTTTTTTTAAATTGGGATATTTATTATAGCAAAAAACAACAAAATATTGTGTTTTTTGCAATATTGTCACTCTTTTTTTGTTTATAGCGCAAAAAATAAAAACCACAGAGGTGATCAAATACCACCAAAACAAAGCTCTATTTGTGGAGAAAAAAGGACATACATTTTGTTGGGGTACAAAGTCGCATGTCCGTGCAATTGTCAGCGACGCAGTGCAGTATCACAAAAAATGGCCTGGTCAGGAAGGGGGCAAATCCTTCCAGGGCTGAAGTGGTTAAGTGATGGGCTTATTTGGATGTCCCCCACTGTTGTAATTCCTTTGGATTCCCAGTGCCTAACTTTTAAGTTTGGGATTAATAATTGTAGACTAGAGATAGGTAGGGAAATGGACTTGTATTAACTATCGGAGTATTCAAAAGTAATTTCCAAGCTTGGAGTGAAGCTCTCATAGTAGGTGGGATTCCAAGGGGGAAATAAGGCATGACTCTGCTGGCTAGTAGTAGGTCATATAGTTTTGTATTAGGGCATTGGTAGTTCTCCAGTTCATGCCATCTTGATTTTTGGTTTTGTGGAAACCACTGTCTCAATTGAGTGAGAATAGCCGCTACATAGTAGTCCTTAAGTAGAACACGCCCTACCCCTCCCACTCTCCTAGATTTAATCAGTTTTTGAAAAGTGCATCTAGCTTTCCTCCCTTGTCATAAGTATTTATTTATTATAGATTGGGCTTTGGAAAATAAAGTTTCAGGGATTTGGATGGGGAGGGTTCTGAACTGGTAAATAAATTGGGGTAGTAATATAATTTTGAAAGCAGCCAATCTTCCAGACAAGGTCAATTCTGTCTTGGTTATGTCATGTAGTTTAGAGTCAAGTTTATGGAGAAAGTATATATAGGAGTTTGCATATATCAATTAGTCTACAGTTGCTGTCAATGTTATGCCTAGGTATTTTATTCCGTTAGGCCTCCAAGTATACAGATATTGCAATCCAAGCTTAGTTCTCATAGAACCATCTATTCCTAAACCTAATATATGAGATTTTCTTTCATTGACCTATTAATATGACATTTGATTGAACAGGTCTAAAGCTTCATGTGCCGCAACTAGGGAAGAGTCCATTTCTGTCAAAATCATAATAATGTTGTCAGCGAATATTATCGCCTGCTGGGAAACCAGCAGCGAACAATATCACCTGCTGGGAAACCTTTAATATCTGGATGGGTTCTAATGTAAATGGCTAAGGATTACATCAAAAGGTTGAATATTAAGGGAGATAATGGACACTCTTGCCTTGTTCCATTTGAAATAGTAAATGGGGAAGATAAAATGCCGGACAGGTATACTCAAGCTGACGGTTTGGAATATAAAGCCATGATGGCTGTTAGGATATTGCCAACAAAGCCAACAGATGCCAAAACTTTGGCCAAATATAGCCAGTGTATACGGTCAAAAGCCTACCAGAGGAATAGAGTAGGTAGTAGGTCTACAAGTAATGGCAGGCCCAATAAAAGTGATATCGTATAATATAAGATGTTTATGTTCACCCCAGAAAAGGGGTCGTCTCTGGCAGGAGCTGCGCCATCATAGTGTGGACGTGGCTTTCCTGCAAGAGATGCATTTTGTAAAGGGGTCAGTTCCAAATATGCTATTACATTTGTTTAATCAGTGGTACCATGCACCATCCCCAATTGTAAGGGCAAGGGGGGTGACAATAGCCTTTAGAAGGACATGCCCAATGGTTTTAATAGCCTCACAAACTGACCCAGAAGGCCGTTTTCTAATTGTAAAGGGAAGGTTGCATGATTATTGTTATATATTTGCCTCAATTTATTTGCCAAATACAGGAACGGTCAATTTCCTTGTAAGAACTCTGAAGCTTTTGGAGAAGTTCAGAGAGGGATTTTTGATTCTGGGAGGGGATTTTAATCTTACCTTAGACCCAAGTAAAGATACATCGATGGGTAAAACCTCTATATCTTTTAAAGCGTTAAAACATCTAAAACAACTTTTGCGCTCCTTGCATCTGGTGGATGGATGGCGTGTGACACATAATGGGAATAAGGACTATAGCTATTATTCTAAAGTACATGGCACCTATTCTCATCTAGACCTTTTCCTAGAGGACCAGTTTTCCCTGGAAAGGATTTGCTCATTCACTGTAGAATCAATAACAATTTCAGACCATGCCCCTATAACTGTGACCTTTTCACCAGTTTCTGCAGGCCACCTAGAAAGGACTTGGCGGCTTAATGAATCATTACTGGTTGATAACAGAGTAGTGGAGGCATTGTCTCAAAAGATTTAAACATTATTTGAAATGAATGTGCTGGGAGAAGTATATGAGCAGGCTGTATGGGAAGCCCATAAATCAGTGATTAGGGGAGAACTGATAGCGCATGGGTGGCGGGTCAAAAAAGAAAAACAAAAAGAGATAGTAGATCTGCTCGAAGAGATTATTGAGTTGGAGATTAAACATAAAAGACACTTTGATCCAGCAGATGTTCAGCAACTGGAGATCCTGCGGTGCAAGTTGGCGCAGTGTATGGATCAAAAAACTAAAAAATCTAAAAAGTATAGATTTTATGCTCATCGGTCCTATGAACAAGGGAATAAAAGTGGTCATTTATTAGCCAAACAGCTGAAAAAACAACAAGACTCCAGACATATTCATAATCTAATAGTTCATAATTAGGGTTGAGCCGAACACCCCTTGGTTCGGTTCGCACCAGAACCTGAGAACGGACCGAAAATTTGCAAGAACTTTAGAACCCCATTGAAGTCTATGGGACTCGAACATTCGAAATCAAAAGTGTTAAATTTAAAGGCTAATTTGCATGGTATTGTCCTAACTTAACCGCTTACTGACCGACTCACGACGATATATGTCGGCAGAAGGGCTCGTACAGGCAGAATCATGTACCTGTACGTTCCCCTTTAAGAGGTGGTCAGCGGGCAAGCTATGTGAGTCGCGTCGCGGGTCCTGTGGACTAGATCGCCATGGGGATACCCGTGATTGCCTCACGGAGAGGAAGAACGGGGAGATGCTAATGTAAACAAGCATCTCCCCATTCTACCTAGTGACAGTGTCACGGATCTCTGCTCCCTGTCATCGGAGCAGAGATCAGTAACGTGTCACACACAGCTCAACCCCCTCACAGTTAGAAACATTCCTTAGGACATACTTAACCCCTCCTCGCCCCCTAGTGGTTAACCCCTTCACTGCCAGTGTCATTTACACAGGAATCAGTGCATTTGTATAGTACCGATTGCTGTATACATGACAATGGTCCCAAAAATGTGTCAAAAATGTCCGATGTGTCCGCCATAATGTTGCAGTCACGATAAAAATCGCTGATCGCCGCCATTTAAAAAAAAATTATTAATAAAAATGCCATAAAACTATCCCCTATTTTGTAAACGCTATAACTTTTGCGCAAACCGATCAATAATCGCTTATTGCGATTTTTTACCAAAAGTATGTAGAAGAATACGTATCGGCCTAAACTGAGGAAAAAATAGTTTTTTTATATATTTTTGGGGATATTAATTAAAGCAAAAAGTAAAAAATAATGCGTTTTTTTCAAAATTGACACTCTTTTTTTGTTTATAGCGCAAAAAATAAAAACCGCAGGGGTGATCAAATACCACCAAAAGAAAGCTCTATTTGTGGGAAAAAAAGGACGTCAATTTTGTTTGGGAGCCACGTCGCACGACCACGCAATTGTCAGTTAATGCGACGCAGTGCCGAATCGCAAAAAGTGCTCTGGTCAGGAAGAGGGTAAATTCTTCCGGGGCTGAAGTGGTTAAAGTGAAAAAAAGTGAAATATTCCTTTAAATATCGTTCCTGGGGAGTGTCTATAGTATGCCTGTAAAGTGGCGCGTGTTTCCCGTGCTTAAAAGAGTCCCTGCACAAATTACATTTTTACAGGAATAAAAGTCATTTAAAACTGCTTGCGGCTTTAATGTAATGTCGGGTCCCGGCAATATGGATGAAAATCAGTGAGACAAACGGCATTGGTACCCCCCAGTCCATTACTAGGCCCTTTGGGTCTTGTATGGATATTAAGGGGAACCTCACACCCAAAAAAAAAGGAAAGGCGTGGGGCCCCCAGGCCCTATATACTCTGAACAGCAGTATACAGGTGGTGTAAACAAGACAGGGACTGTAGGTTTGTTGTTAAGTAGAATCTGTTTGTAATTTTGAACTGGTATATTTTTAAAGTGTAGCTCCAGCCAAAAAAATCTATTTTTAAACTTTTTGGAAAACATAGGGAAGGGTTATCACCCCTGTGACATTTGTTTTGCTGTCTGTGCACCTCTTCAGAAGATTTCACCTCACTTTCTGTCCCAATGACAAATGTTTTTTGACAATTTGGGATTTTTAGTGAAACAAGGATTGGTGATAAAGCATCAGTGGAAAGGAGAAATGTTTTTCCCATATTAACTCTTACAGGAGAGAATTTCCCTTCCTAGGGGTAGATTTCATCTCACTTCCTGTTGTCTCCTTCCATTTGCAAGTAGGAGTCGTTTGTAAGTTGGATGTTTGAAAGCAGGGGCCTGCCCTATATACTCAGCAGAAATTTGGGCCTTAGGTGTTGCTGTGGCCACAACACTGTAAGCCCTCACAGGGCCCTGCTGTGAAATATTAGATCAAGAATTGTAATTATATGCCCCTGTTGAACAGGGGCTGAAAAATTGGGCCTTAGGCACTGGTGCTGGTGCCACAACACTGCAACCCCTCACAGATACTCTAGTTGGAACGCAGGAACGAGCCCTGCTGCAAAATATTGCATCAAAAATTGTAATTACACGCCCCTGTTAAACAGGGGCTGAAAAATTAGGCCTTAGGCACTCGTGCCACAACACTGCAACCCCTCACAGATACTCTAGTTGGAACGCAGGAACTAGCCCTGCTGCAAAGTATTGCATCAAAAATTGTAATTACACACCCATGTTAAACAGGGGCTGAAAAATTGGGCCTTAGGCACTGGTGTTGGCGCCCAGAACCAAAAATGTTCTTACAAGCTATCAGCGTGATCATTGAGGAGGAAGAGGATAATTACTCAGGATAGTCACCCAGCATCAGCATAGGCAGTCTTTGAAGGGATCTGAGATTTCAAAAAAAATTATTCAGTTACATCAGCATCAGGAGCTTGGTAGCTGGTGGTGATCCAAGACTGATTCATTTTTATGAAGGTCAGTCGATCGACCGAGTCGGTGGACAGACGCACCCTGTGATTGGTTACAAAGCCTCCAGCAGCACTGAATGTGCGTTCCGAAAGAACGCTGGATGCGGGACAGGCCAGTAGCTCAATTGCATACTGTGCAAGCTCTGGCCAGTGATTCATCCTCAAGACCCAATAACCCAGAGGATTTTCGGTGGGAAAGGTGTCCAAGTCAGATCTTGCCGCTAGGTATTCCTGTACCATGTAAAACAGACGCTGGCGATGGTTGCTGGAACCGATCATACCTTGGGGCTGCAGACTAAAAAATTGTCTGAACGCATCGGTCAGACGGCCACCTTCTCCACCACTCCTTCTTTAACTGACCGAAGCCTCGGCAACAAGGTTTGTAACCTCCAAGTCTCTGGGAACGTGTTGCACAGAACTTTCTGCAAGGCCTCCCAAAGATGTTTCATCCTCTGCTCCCTCTGCGATGGCAAGATAAGGTCCGCAACCTTACCCTTGTAAAATGGATCAAGAAGGGTTGCCAGCCAGCATTGGTCCTTCTCCTTGATACCACTATTACGAGGATCCTTCCGCAGGCTTTGCAGGATCAGGGAGGCCATGCAGCATAGGTTTGCTAAGGCATTCAGTCCGGAGTCCTCTGTGTCACTAAGGACGACATGGCCCGTAGCCACCTCCTCCCAGCCACGTACAAGTCCATGTGTTTCTTGGGACTGATCGTTTAAAGAATGCTGCTGATGCTGAGTGCCAGGCTCCACCTCCATACTGACACAATCCTCCTCCTCCTCCTCCTCTTCCTGTGTGATCGGCGGGCACGCAGGAACATTGTCTGGATAAAGGGGGCCTTGAGAGCTAAGGAAGTCCTCCTCTTCCTGCCTCTGTTCTGCCTCAAGTGCCCTGTCCATTATTCCATGCAGCGTGTGCTCCAACAGGTGGACAAGGGGGACAGTGTCACTGATGCATGCACTGTCACTGCTCACCATCCTCGTGGCCTCCTCAAATGGTGACAGGACAGTTCATGCATCCCTGATCATGGCCCACTGGCGTGGGGAAAAAAAACAAGCTCTCCTGTCCCTGTCCTGGTGCCATAGTCACACAGTTACTCATTGATGGCCCTCTGCTGCGTGTGCAGCTGCTGCAGCATGGCCAACGTTGAGTTCCACCTGGTGGGCATGTCACAGATTAGGTGGTTCTTGGGCAGGTTAAACTCCTTTTGGAGGTCTGCCAGCCGAGCACTGGCATTATATGACCGGCGGAAATGCACACAGACTTTCCTGGCCTGCCTCAGGACATCCTGTAAGCCCGGGTAATTGCCCAAGAACCGCTGCACCACCAAGTTAAGGACGTGAGCCGAACAGGGCACATGGGTCATCTGTCCCTGTCGGAGGGCAGAGAGGAGGTTGGTGCCATTGTCGCAAACCACCATTCCTGCCTTAAGTTGCCGTGGCATCAACCACCTCTGAACCTGCCCCTGCAGAGCTGACAGAACCTCTGCCCCAGTGTGGCTCCTGTCCCACAAGCACACCAGCTCAAGCACTGGATGGCATCTTTTGACCTGCATACTTGAACGGCTACGGAGCACCGCTGGTTCCGAGGACAAAGCACAGGAAAAGGCCATGGAGGAAGAAGAAGGGAAGGGGGTGGAGGAGAGAGGTGTGTCACAATCATTAGTAGTGGCATTTTGGAGGCGTGGTGGCGGAACAACCTCCAACACTACTGCACCTTGTCCTGCATCCTTCCCTGCTGCCAGCAGAGTCACCCAATGCGCGGTGAAACTTAGGTAACGTCCTTGTCCATGCCTGCTGGACCATGAGTCAGCAGTAATATGCACCTTACCGCTGACCGCCCTGTCCAGCGAGGCCAAGACATTGCCTTCCACATGCCGGTAGAGAGTCGTAATCACCTTCCATGAGAAAAAGTGGTGTTTGGGTACCTGCCACTGAGGAACCGCACATTCCACAAACTCACGGAAGGGGGCAGAGTCTACCAACTGAAAAGGCAGCAGTTGAAGTGCTAGCAATTTTGCCAAGCTAGCATTCAACCGCTGGGCATGTGGATGGCTGGGAGCGAACTTCTTTCGGCAGTGCAGCAGCTGGGGCAGGGAAATTTGCCTGGTACAATCTAACGTTGGTGTACCGAAAGCAGAGATCCCACAAGTACTTGGCTGTGACACATCTAATTCTACACCTTCATTCCTCTCAGTGCAGGTCTCAGAGAGGACTGAAGGTATAGTGGGGTTGGAGATCTCAGCTGATGAGGAGCAAGGAGAGATCCTCTTTGTTCTTTGGTGTGGCAGGTGAACATATGTCTGGTCAAGCATGTGGTGCCCAAGCGGGAGATGTTTTGGCCATGTGAGATACGCTTGAGACATATGTTGCAAATAGCAGCGGTGTGATCTGATGCACTCATCTCAAAAAAGGCCCACACCAAAGAACTTTAGAATAACACGCAGAGACAGTAGTACCCTGCACATGCGGAGCTTTGTGGTGTGATGCAGTCAGCGTGCTGCCCTTAGGCTGGCCCCTGGAGGGCATCCTGCCTAGTTGGTGATGTGCCTCCTCCTCCTCCTCCTCCTCTCTCCTATCAGGCACCCACGTTGAGTCAGTGACCTTATCATCCCCTCCCTCCTCATCACTGGAGCAAACCTGGCAGTATGCTGCAGCAGGGGGAGCATGACTGTCAGATTGCTGTCCTTCTTGGGCACCCCCTCTGTCCATGCTCACGTTACTGTCTTCATCTAGCTCAGTATCATCAACAGAGCCTTCTAAACGCTGGGCATTCTCCTGGAGCATGTGCCCAACACTGTGGTCAAACAGTTCGAGGGACTCCTCAGGAGGACATGGTGGGGCTAGGGAAGGAGTCACTGATGCCATTGAGCCGAGGGAAGAGGCCGCGTTGGCAGCTGTTTTGCCAGACAAAGTACCCTGAGCATGGGTGAGAGAGGATAAGAAGGATGAGGACGGCTTGGTCATCCACTCGACCAAGTCTTCTGCATGTTGCAGCTCAACATGGCCAGCTGCCGAAAAAAGACCAAGCGTATCCCATGGCCACGTGCTGATGAGGATGCACTGCGTCCATGACCAGCACTGTTGCCTCTAGACACAGAGCCTGCTTGCCTTCTTTTATTGGCTTGTGACTGTCTGCCTCTCCTTGTAACTAACTTGTTACAAGGATCAGGAAAACACCACCAACCTTCTACAGGTAACTTTAGCTGAACACTGTGCAGAGCTTGCAAAAACCTTACTTGTAGCTTATTTAGCTGCCTGCGGTAGTGATAGGATCAGGAAAACACCACCAACCTTCTACAGGTAGCTTTATCTGAACACTGTGCAGAGCTCGCAAAAAAATAACTTGTAGCTTATTTAGCTGCCTGAGGTAGTGATAGGATCAGGAAAACACCACCAACCTTCTACAGGTAGCTTTAGGTGAACACTGTGCAGAGCTCACAAAAAACTAACTTGTAGCTTATTTAGCTATAAATAATGGTAATCAAGTATTCAAATACGCCCATCTTGAGTTCCCACCACTGCGCTTAGGAAAGTAAGTGCCTCAAACAATGTGTATAAAACAAAATATATATAAAGATGTGTAAAGAAGTGTGAAACTTCCAAAGCTGCCACTTTAAATGTATAAATATAATGAACTCTATTAATTCGCAAATACCAGAAAATTAATATAAGCGGCGCTAGTGGTGATGCCGTGGTGTGGTAAGTGACCATGTGTTGGACTAGTATACTAAGTGATATCAAGTACACAAATTATATATATCACACAAACAATAATTAGTATATCACAAATAGCCACCCTGTGTCACAAAAATGTATGAAAATTAGGTAGTAGAAATTATGTTGTAAAGTCCATTAATAGGAAAGACACCATGAATGATGTGCAGATTTCTAAAATGTCCACCAAAATCAAACGTGCCGGTGATTCCTCTCCCTTCAGATTCAAAACTCACCGGATAAATATGCCTCACACTCTCGTGTTTTGGCAAATAGGCATAATAAACCTTACAATCAGGTTTAAACGAAAGATCCAAGTTCCATCCGTATATATGCCATTTCACTCCACATGCAAATAAAAAATGCACTGATTGTGTAGTAACGTAAAGTAGTAACGTTTAGCTGCCTGCGGTAGTGATTGGATCAGGAAAACACCACCAACCTTCTACAGGTAGCTTTAGCTGAGCACTGTGCAGAGCTCGCACTACACTAACTTGTAGTTTTAGCTGAACACTGTGCAGAGCTCACAAAAAAAAAACTTGTAGCTTATTTAGCTGCCTGCGGTAATGATAGGATCAGGAAAACACCACCAACCTTCTACAGGAAGCTTTAGGTGAACATTGTGCAGAGCTCGTAAAAAAAAATATTTTGTAGCTTATTTAGCTGCCTGCGGTAGTGATAGGATCAGGAAAACACCACCAACCTTCTACAGGTAACTTTAGCTGAACACTGTGCAGAGCTTGCAAAAAACTTACTTGTAGCTTATTTAGCTGCCTGCGATAGTGATAGGATTAGGAAAACACCACCAACCTTCTACAGGTAGCTTTAGCTGAACACTGTGCATAACTCGCACTACACTAACTTGTAGTTTTAGCTGAACACTGTGCAGAGCTCGCAAAAAACTAACTTGTAGCTTATTTAGCTGCCTGCGGTAGTGATAGGATCAGAAAAACACCACCAACCTTCTACAGGAAGCTTTAGGTGAACACTGCGCAGAGCTCGCAAAAAAATAACTTGTAGCTTATTTAGCTGCCTGCGGTAGTGATAGGATCAGGAAAACACCACCAACCTTCTACAGGTAGCTTTATCTGAACACTGTGCAGAGCTCGCAAAAAAATAACTTGTAGCTTATTTAGCTGCCTGCGGTAGTGATAGGATCAGGAAAACACCACCAACCTTCTACAGGTAGCTTTAGGTGAACACTGTGCAGAGCTCGCAAAAAACTAACTTGTAGCTTATTTAGCTATAAATAATGGTAATCAAGTATTCAAATACACCCACCTTGAGTTCCCACCACTGCGCTTAGGAAAGTAAGTGCCTCAAACAATGTGTATAAAACAAAATATATATAAAGATGTGTAAAGAAGTGTGAAACTTCCAAAGCAGCCACTTTAAATGTATAAATATAATGAACTCTATTAATTCGCAAATACCAGAAAATTAATATAAGCGGCGCTAGTGGTGATGCCGTGGTGTGGTAAGTGACCATGTGTTGGACTAGTATACTAAGTGATATCAAGTACACAAATTATATATATCACACAAACAATAATTAGTATATCACAAATAGCCACCCTGTGTCACAAAAATGTATGAAAATTAGGTAGTAGAAATTATGTTGTAAAGTCCATTAATAGGAAAGACACCATGAATGATGTGCAGATTTCTAAAATGTCCACCAAAATCAAACGTGCCGGTGATTCCTCTCCCTTCAGATTCAAAACTCACCGGATAAATATGCCTCACACTCTCGTGTTTTGGCAAATAGGCATAATAAACCTTACAATCAGGTTTAAACGAAAGATCCAAGTTCCATCCGTATATATGCCATTTCACTCCACATGCAAATAAAAAATGCACTGATTGTGTAGTAACGTAAAGTAGTAACGTTTAGCTGCCTGCGGTAGTGATTGGATCAGGAAAACACCACCAACCTTCTACAGGTAGCTTTAGGTGAACACTGTGCAGAGCTCGCAAAAAACTAACTTGTAGCTTATTTAGCTGCCTGCGGTAGTGATAGGATCAGGAAAACACCACCAACCTTCTACAGGTAGCTTTAGCTGAGCACTGTGCAGAGCTCGCACTACACTAACTTGTAGTTTTAGCTGAACACTGTGTAGAGCTCTCAAAAAAAAAAACTTGTAGCTTATTTAGCTGCCTGCGGTAATGATAGGATCAGGAAAACACCACCAACCTTCTACAGGAAGCTTTAGGTGAACACTGTGCAGAGCTCGTAAAAAAAAATATTTTGTAGCTTATTTAGCTGCCTGCGGTAGTGATAGGATCGGGAAAACACCACCAACCTTCTACAGGTAGCTTTAGATGAACACTGTGCAGAGCTCACAAAAAACTAACTTGTAGCTTTAGCTGAACACTGTTCAGAGGACGCACTACACTAACTTGTAGCTTTAGCTGAACACTGTGCAGAGGTCGCACTACACTAACTTTTAGTTTTAGCTGAACACTGTGAGGAGGACGCATTACCCTAACTTGTAGCTTTAGCTGAACACTGTTCAGAGGACGCACTACCCTAACTTGTAGCTTTAGCTGAACACTGTGCAGAGGTCACACTAAACTAACTTGTAGCTTTAGCTGAACACTGTGAGGAGGACGCACTACACTAACTTGTAGCTTTAGCTGAACACTGTGCAGAGGTCGCACTACATTAACTTGTAGTTTTAGCTGAACACTGTTCAGAGGACGCACTACACTAACTTGTAGCTTTAGCTGAACACTGTGCAGAGGTCGCACTACACTAACTTGTAGTTTTAGCTGAACACTGTGAGGAGGACGCACTACACTAACTTGTAGCTTTAGCTGAACACTGTGCAGAGGTCGCACTACACTAACTTGTAGTTTTAGCTGAACACTGTTCAGAGGACGCACTACACTAACTTGTAGCTTTAGCTGAACACTGTGCACAGGTCACACTACACTAACTTGCAGCTTTAGCTGAACACTGTGAGGAGGACGCACTACCCTAACTTGTAGCTTTAGCTGAACACTGTGCAGAGGTCACACTAAACTAACTTGTAGCTTTAACTGAACACTGTGAGGAGGACACACTAAACTAACTGTAAATAGTCTAGCTGCCTGACTGTGGTACTAATAGGATCAAAAGAACACCAGCAATTTCCTTCAGGAAGCTGTAAATACTGTAACAAGACAAGCCTGCCTATCAGTAGGAAGATACCAGGAACAGATCTAGCTAAACTGAATACAGTGTATATATATATATATATATAAAACACCTGGGATGCATATATATACACAATACACTGTAAGTGCAGCTGACTCACTGACTGTCCTGCCTAATCTAGCTAACTCAAATGAAATGACACTGTCTCTCTCTCTCTCTATAAGCACGCCGGAACACACTACACAGGCGTGCAGGCGGCCTTATATAGTGTGGGGCATGTTCTAAACCCCTGAGCCATAATTGGCCAAAGCCACCATGGCTTTGGCCAATTACAGCTCTCTCTACTGACGGCGCTGTGATTGGCCAAGCAAACGGGTCATAGTGCATGCTTGGGCAATCATCAGCCAGCAATGCACTGCGATGCCGCAGTGAATCATGGGCCGTGACGCGCCACATAATTTTGGCACGAATGGCCCATATCGTTCGCAATTCGGCGAATGATCGAACAGTAAATACTGCAGCTGCCTGCGGTACTGTACTAATAGGATCAGAAGAACACCACCAATTTTCTTCAGGTAGCTTTAGGTGCACACTGTGCAGAGGACGCACTACACTAACTTGTAAATACTGCAGCTGCCTGCAGTACTGTACTAATAGGATCAGAAGAACACCACCAATTTTCTTCAGGTAGCTTTAGGTGCACACTGTGCAGAGGTCACACTAAACTAACTTGTAAATTCTGCATCTGCCTGCGGTAATGTACTAATAGGATCAGAAGAACACCACTAATTTTCTTCAGGTAGCTTTAGGTGCACACTGTGCAAAGGATGCACTACACTAAGTTGTAAATACTACAGCTGCCTGCGTTACTAATAGGATCAGAAGAACACCAACAATTTTCTTCAGGTAGCTTTATGTGTACACTGTGCAGAGAACGCACTACACTAACTTGTAAATACTACAGCTGCCTGCGATACTAATAGGATCAGAAGAACACCACTAATTTTCTTCAGGTAGCTTTAGGTGCACACTGTGCAGAGGACGCACTACACTAATTTGTAAATACTGCAGCTGCCTGCGGTACTGTACTAATAGGATCAGAAGAACACCACCAATTTTCTTCAGGTAGCTTTAGGTGCACACTGTGCAGAGGACGCACTACACTAACTTGTAAACACTGCAGCTGCCTGCAGTACTGTACTAATAGGATCAGAAGAACACCACCAATTTTCTTCAGGTAGCTTTAGGTGCACACTGTGCAGAGGTCACACTACACTAAGTTGGAAATACTACAGCTGCCTGCGATACTAATAGGATCAGAAGAACACCAACAATTTTCTTCAGGTAGCTTTATGTCTACACTGTGCAGAGAACGCACTACACTAGCTTGTAAATACTACAGCTGCCTGTGATACTAATAGGATCAGAAGAACACCACTAATTTTCTTCAGGTAGCTTTAGGTGCACACTGTGCAGAGGACGCACTACACTAATTTGTAAATACTGCAGCTGCCTGCGGTTCTGTACTAATAGGATCAGAAGAACACCACCAATTTTCTTCAGGTAGCTTTAGGTGCACACTGTGCAGAGGATGCACTACACTAACTTGTAAATACTACAGCTGCCTGCGATAATTTTCTTCAGGTAGCTTTAGGTGCACACTGTGCAAAGGACGCATTACACTAAGTTGTAAATACCACAGCTGCCTGTGATACTAATAGGATCAGAACACCACTAATTTTCTTCAGGTAGCTTTAGGAGCACACTGTGCAGAGGATGCACTACACTAACTTGTAAACACTACAGCTGCCTGCGGTACTAATAGGATCAGAAGAACACCACCAATTTTCTTCAGGTAGTTTTAGGTGCACACTGTGCAGAGGACGCACTACACTAATTTGTAAATACTGCAGCTGCCTGCGGTACTGTACTAATAGGATCAGAAGAACACCACCAATTTTCTTCAGGTAGCTTTAGGTGCACACTGTGCAGAGGATGCACTACACTAACTTGTAAATACTACAGCTGCCTGCGATAATTTTCTTCAGGTAGCTTTAGGTGCACACTATGCAAAGGACGCACTACACTAAGTTGTAAATACCACAGCTGCCTGTGATACTAATAGGATCAGAAGAACACCACTAATTTTCTTCAGGTAGCTTTAGGTGCACACTGTGCAGAGGATGCACTACACTAACTTGTAAACACTACAGCTGCCTGCGGTACTAATAGGATCAGAAGAACACCACCAATTTTCTTCAGGTAGCTTTAGGTGCACACTGTGCAGAGGACGCACTACACTAACTTGTAAATACTGCAGCTGCCTGCAGTACTGTACTAATAGGATCAGAAGAACACCACCAATTTTCCTCAGGTAGCTTTAGGTGCACACTGTGCAGAGGTCACACTAAACTAACTTGTAAATTCTGCATCTGCCTGCGGTAATGTACTAATAGGATCAGAAGAACACCAACAATTTTCTTCAGGTAGCTTTATGTGTACACTGTGCAGAGAACGCACTACACTAGCTTGTAAATACTACAGCTGCCTGTGATACTAATAGGATCAGAAGAACACCACAAATTTTCTTCAGGTAGCTTTAGGTGCACACTGTGCAGAGGATGCACTACACTAACTTGTAAATACTACAGCTGCCTGCGATAATTTTCTTCAGGTAGCTTTAGGTGCACACTGTGCAAAGGACGCACTACACTAAGTTGTAAATACCACAGCTGCCTGTGATACTAATAGGATCAGAAGAACACCACTAATTTTCTTCAGGTAGCTTTAGGTGCACACTGTGCAGAGGATGCACTACACTAACTTGTAAACACTACAGCTGCCTGCGGTACTAATAGGATCAGAAGAACACCACAAATTTTCTTCAGGTAGCTTTAGGTGCACACTGTGCAGAGGACGCACTACACTAACTTGTAAATACTGCAGCTGCCTGCAGTACTGTACTAATAGGATCAGAAGAACACCACCAATTTTCTTCAGGTAGCTTTAGGTGCACACTGTGCAGAGGTCACACTAAACTAACTTGTAAATTCTGCATCTGCCTGCGGTAATGTACTAATAGGATCAGAAGAACACCAACAATTTTCTTCAGGTAGCTTTATGTGTACACTGTGCAGAGAACGCACTACACTAGCTTGTAAATACTACAGCTGCCTGTGATACTAATAGGATCAAAAGAACACCACTAATTTTCTTCAGGTAGCTTTAGGTGCACACAGTGCAGAGGATGCACTACACTAACTTGTAAATACTACAGCTGCCTGCGATAATTTTCTTCAGGTAGCTTTAGGTGCACACTGTGCAAAGGACGCACTACACTAAGTTGTAAATACCACAGCTGCCTGTGATACTAATAGGATCAGAAGAACACCACTAATTTTCTTCAGGTAGCTTTAGGTGCACACTGTGCAGAGGATGCACTACACTAACTTGTAAACACTACAGCTGCCTGTGGTACTAATAGGATCAGAAGAACACCACCAATTTTCTTCAGGTAGCTTTAGGTGCACACTGTGCAGAGGACGCACTACACTAACTTGTAAATACTGCAGCTGCCTGCAGTACTGTACTAATAGGATCAGAAGAACACCGCCAATTTTCTTCAGGTAGCTTTAGGTGCACACTGTGCAGAGGTCACACTAAACTAACTTGTAAATTCTGCATCTGCCTGCGGTAATGTACTAATAGGATCAGAAGAACACCAACAATTTTCTTCAGGTAGCTTTATGTGTACACTGTGCAGAGAACGCACTACACTAGCTTGTAAATACTACAGCTGCCTGTGATACTAATAAGATCAGAAGAACACCACTAATTTTCTTCAGGTAGCTTTAGGTGCACACTGTGCAGAGGACGCACTACACTAATTTGTAAATACTGCAGCTGCCTGTGGTTCTGTACTAATAGGATCAGAAGAACACCACCAATTTTTTCAGGTAGTTTTAGGTGCACACTGTGCAGAGGACACACTACACTGACTTGTAAATACTGCAGCTGCCTGCAGTACTGTACTAATAGGATCAGAAGAACACCACTAATTTTCTTCAGGTAGCTTTATGTGCACACTGTGCAAATGACGCACTACACTAACTTGTAAATGCTGCAGCTGCCTGTGGTACTGTACTAATAGGATCAGAAGAACACCACTAATTTTCTTCAGGTAGCTTTTGGTGCACACTGTGCAGAGGACGCACTACGCTAACTTGAAAATACTACAGCTGCCTTCAGTACTAATAGGATCAGAATAACACCACCAATTTTCTTCAGGTAGCTTTAGGTGCACACTGTGCAGAGGACGCACTACGCTAACTTTTAAATACTACAGCTGCCTGCAGTACTAATAGGATCAGAAGAACACCACCAATTTTCTTCAGGTAGCTTTAGGTGCACACTGTGCAGAGGACGCACTACACTAATTTGTAAATACTGCAGCTGCCTGCGGAATACTGCAGCTGCCTGCAATACTGTACTAATAGGATCAGAAGAACACCACCAATTTTCTTCAGGTAGCTTTAGGTGCACACTGTGCAGAGGAAGCACTACACTAACTTGTAAATACTGCAGCTGCCTGCAGTACTGTACTAATAGGATCAGAAGAAAACCACCAATTTTCTTCAGGTAGCTTTAGGTGCACACTGTGCAGAGGTCACACTAAACTAACTTGTAAATTCTGCATCTGCCTGCGGTACTGTACTAATAGGATCAGAAGAACACCACTAATTTTCTTCAGGTAGCTTTAGGTGCACACTGTGCAAAGGACGCACTACACTAACTTGTAAATACTACAGCTGCCTGCGATACTAATAGGATCAGAAGAACACCAACAATTTTCTTCAGGTAGCTTTATGTGTACACTGTGCAGAGAACGCACTACACTAGCTTGTAAATACTACAGCTGCCTGTGATACTAATAGGATCAGAAGAACACCACTAATTTTCTTCAGGTAGCTTTAGGTGCACACTGTGCAGAGGACGCACTACACTAATTTGTAAATACTGCAGCTGCCTGCGGTTCTGTACTAATAGGATCAGAAGAACATCACAAATTTTTTCAGGTAGCTTTAGGTGCACACTGTGCAGAGGACACACTACACTGACTTGTAAATACTGCAGCTGCCTGCAGTACTGTACTAATAGGATCAGAAGAACACCACTAATTTTCTTCAGGTAGCTTTAGGTGCACACTGTGCAAAGGACGCACTACACTAAGTTGTAAATACTACAGCTGCCTGCGATACTAATAGGATCAGAAGAACACCAACAATTTTCTTCAGGTAACTTTATGTGTACACTGTGCAGAGAACGCACTACACTAACTTGTAAATACTACAGCTGCAAGCGATACTAATAGGATCAGAAGAACAACACTAATTTTCTTCAGGTAGCTTTAGGTGCACACTGTGCAAATGACGCACTACACTAACTTGTAAATGCTGCAGCTGCCTGCGGTACTGTACTAATAGGATCAGAAGGACACCACTAATTTTCTTCAGGTAGCTTTCGGTGCACACTGTGCAGAGGATGCACTACGCTAACTTGTAAATACTACAGCTGCCTGCAGTACTAATAGGATCAGAAGAACACCACCAATTTTCTTCAGGTAGCTTTAGGTGCACACTGTGCAGAGGACGCACTACACTAATTTGTAAATACTGCAGCTGCCTGCGGAATACTGCAGCTGCCTGCAATACTGTACCAATAGGATCAGAAGAACACCAGCAATTTTCTTCAGGTGGCTTTAGGTGCACACTGTGCAGAGGATGCACTACACTAACTTGTAAATACTACAGCTGCCTGCGATAATTTTCTTCAGGTAGCTTTAGGTGCACACTGTGCAAAGGACGCACTACACTAAGTTGTAAATACCACAGCTGCCTGTGATACTAATAGGATCAGAACACCACTAATTTTCTTCAGGTAGCTTTAGGTGCACACGATGCACTACACTAACTTGTAAACACTACAGCTGCCTGCGGTACTAATAGGATCAGAAGAACACCACCAATTTTCTTCAGGTAGCTTTAGGTGCACACTGTGCCGAGGATGCACTACACTAACTTGTAAATACTGCAGCTGCCTGTGATTATTTTCTTCAGGTAGCTTTAGGTGCACACTGTGCAAAGGACGCACTACACTAAGTTGTAAATACCACAGCTGCCTGTGATACTAATAGGATCAGAAGAACACCACTAATTTTCTTCAGGTAGCTTTAGGTGCACACTGTGCAGAGGATGCACTACACTAACTTGTAAACACTACAGCTGCCTGCGGTACTAATAGAATCAGAAGAACACCACCAATTTTCTTCAGGTAGCTTTAGGTGCACACTGTGCAGAGGACGCACTACACTAATTTGTAAATACTGCAGCTGCCTGCGGTACTGTACTAATAGGATCAGAAGAACACCACAAATTTTCTTCAGGTAGCTTTAGGTGCACACTGTGCAGAGGATGCACTACACTAACTTGTAAATACTGCAGCTGCCTGCAATACTGTACTAATAGGATCAGAAGAACACCACCAATTTTCTTCAGGTAGCTTTAGGTGCACACTGTGCAGAGGACACACTGCACTAACTTGTAAATACTACAGCTGCCTGCGACACTAATAAGATCAGAAGAACACCACAAATTTTCTTCAGGTAGCTTTAGGTGCACACTGTGCAGAGGACTCACTACACTAACTCAAAAATACTACAGCTGCCTGCGGTACTAATAGGATCAGAAGAACACCACCAATTTTCTTCAGGTAGCTTTAGGTGCACACTAGGGATGAGCTGAACACCCCCGGTTCGGTTCGCACCAGGACCTGAGAACAGACTGAAAATTCACATAAACGTTAAAACCCCATTGACGTCTATGGGACTCGAACGTTCGAAATCAAAAGTGCTCATTTTAAAGGCTAATTTGCATGGCATTGTCCTAAAAAGGGTTTGGGGACCCGGGTCCTGCCCCAGAGGACATGTATCAATGCAAAAAAAAACTTTTAAAAACGGCCGAAGCAGTGATTTTAAAGTAAAAAAAAAGTAAAATATTCCTTTAAATATCATACCTGAGGGGTGTCTATAGTATGCCTGTAAAGTGTCGCGTATTTCCCGTGCTTAGAACAGTCCCTGCACAAAATGTCATTTTTAAAGGAAAAAGAGTCATTTAAAACTGCTTGCGGCTTTAATTTAATGTCAGGTCCTGGCAATATGGATGAAAATCAGTGAGACAAATGGCATGGGTACCACCCAGTCTATTACCAGGCCCTTTGTATGGATATTAAGGGGAACCCCGCACCCAAATTAAAAAAGGAAACAGCAGTATACAGGCTCTGTACTCTGAACAGCGGTGCAAACAAGACAGGGACTGTAGGTTTGTTGTTAAGTAGAATCTGTTTGTAATTTTGAACTGGTACATTTTTCCTTGTCAAAAGAAGTTTATTGAGTATACAATGTTATAAAGATACATAAAGTAAGTTTACAAGGATCTATAAAGTAAGCTCATTGTTTTACAGTAGGGTTTATATAGGTAAATATCATGGAATTTCAAATATTAAACATCGGGTTCACGTAAGCCTAAATTAAAGATATATATCATTTCCTAAGTTACTTTTGTAGGTATTTAAATGATTTATACCTACTATACATATTGTTTACAAGTAGAGTGTATATAGGTCAAATAAATTCTGATAATGAGCTTTAATCGTAAGGTGGAGAAAAGGAAAGAGAAAGAAGAAAAAGGGTTGAAAGGTAGAGGTATGGTCCACAAGGTTGTCCCGCTCGTCAGTATATTATTCTTTTTAGTTCTCTTTGAAGCCTTAGAATGGGTGTCTCTGTAAGTCATTTAATCTGTTACCATGGCAACAGGACAGAGTCATTGAAGTTTGACAGGAACTGTTGTTTTATCCAAGGATGCCAAAGTTTTTCAAATTTTGGAATTTGATTTTGATCGATGGCTACCATCTTAGCATGGGACATTGTATTATTCATTCTGTGAATTGTTTCTGCTAGTACCAATGTAGGAGATTTCCATGCCTTGGCCACTGTTTGTTTTGCAGCCGTTATTAGTTGGATCATAAGTTTGAATTGAGAGAGTGTTAACCATTCCGGTTTTAGATTAAGTAAAGTTAAATATGGATCTGGTTGTATTATTTTTTTAAATATTTTAGATGCAATCACGAAGACTTCCTGAACTGGTACATTTTTAACGTGTTTAGCTCCAGCCAAAAAATCTATTTTATGCTTTTTGGAAAACATAGGGAAGGGTTATCACCCCTGTGACATTTGTTTTGCTGTCTGTGCTCCTCTTCAGAAGATTTCACCTCCCTTTTTGTCCCAATGACAAATGTTTTTTGAAAATTTGGGTTTTTTTGTGAAACAAGGATTGATGATAAAGCATCAGTGAAAAGGAGAAATGTTTTTCCCATATTAACTCTTACAGGAGAGAATTTCCCTTCCTAGGGGTAGATTTCATCTCACTTCCTGTTGTCTCCTTCCGTTTGCAAGTAGGAGTCGTTTGTAAGTTGGATGTTTGAAAGTAGGGGCCTGCCCTATATACTCAGCAGAAATTTGGGCCTTAGGTGTTGTTGTGGCCACAACACTGTAAGCCCTCACAGGGCCCTGCTGTGAAATATTAGCTCAAGAATTGTAATTACATGCCCCTGTTGAACAGGGGCAGAAAAATTGGGCCTTTGGTGGTGTTGGTGGTGCTGGTACCACAACACTGTAAGTCCTCACTCGCTCTTGGTGGGTGCAGAAATGGGCCCTGCTGTGGAATATTAGATCAAGAATTGTAATTACATGCCCCTGTTAAACAGGGGCTGAAAAATTGGGCCTTAGGCACTGGTGCTGGGGCCACAACACTGCAACCCCTCACAGATACTCTAGTTGGAACGCAGGAACGAGCCCTGCTGCAAAGTATTGCATCAAAAATTGTAATTACACCCCCCTGTTAAACAGGGGCTGAAAAATTGGGCCTTAGGCACTGGTGTTGGCGCCCAGAACCAAAAATGGTCTTACAAGCTATCAGCATGATCATTGAGGAGGGAGAAGATAATTACTCAGGATAGTCACTCAGCATCAGCATAGGCAGTCTTTTAAGGGATCTGAGATTTCAAAAAAAATTATTCGGTTACATCAGCATCAGGTGCTTGGTAGCTGGTGGTGATCCAAGACTGATTCATTTTTATGAAGGTCGGTCGATCGACCGAGTCGGTGGACAGACACACCCTGTGATCGGTTACAAAGCCTCCAGCAGCACTGAATGTGCGTTCTGAAAGAACGCTGAAAGCAGGACAGGCCAGTAGCTCAATTGCATGCTGTGCAAGCTCTGGCCAGTGATCCATCCTCAAGACCCAATAACCCAGAGGATTTTCTGCGGGAAAGGTGTCCAAGTCAGATCTTGCCCCTAGGTAATCCTGTACCATGTAAAACAGACGATGGCGATGGTTGCTGGAACCGATCATGCCTTGGGGCTGCAGACTAAAAAATGTCTGAACGCATCGGTCAGATGGCCACCTTCTCCACCGCTCCTTCTTTGACTGACCGAAGCCTCAGCAACACATTGTCCAGAAACAGGAGTTTGTAACCTCCCAGTCTCTGGGAACGCGTTGCACAGACCTTTCTGCAAGGCCTCCCAAAGATTTTTCATCCTCTGCTCCCTCTGCGATGGCAAGATAAGGTCCGCAACCTTACCCTTGTAATCTGGATCAAGGAGGATTGCCAGCCAGTATTGGTCCTTCTCCTTGATACCACGAATACGAGGATCCTTCTGCAGGCTATGCAGGATCAGGGAGGTCATACAGCGTAGGTTTGCTGAGGCATTCGGTCCGGAGTCCTCTGGGTCACTAAGGACGACATGGTCCGCAGCCACCTCCTCCCAGCCATGTACAAGTACATGTGTTTCTTGGGACTGATCCCTTAAAGACTGCTGCTGATGCTGAGTGCCAGGCTCCACCTCCATACTGACACAATCCTCCTCCTCCTCCTCCTCATCCTGGGTGATCGGCGGGAACGCAGGAACACTGTCTGGATAAAGGGGGCCTTGAGAGCTAAGGAAGTCCTCCTCTTCCTGCCTCTGTTCTGCCTCAAGTGCCCTGTCCATTATTCCACACAGCGTGTGCTCCAACAGGTGGACAAGGGGGACAGTGTCACTGATGCATGCACTGTCACTGCTCACAATCCTCGTGGCCTCCTCAAGTGGTGACAGGACAGTGAATGCATCCCTGATCATGGCCCACTGGTGTGGGGAAAAAAAACAAGCTCCCCTGACCCTGTCCTGGTGCCATAGTCGCACAGGTACTCATTGATGGCCCTCTGCTGCATGTGAAGCTGCTGCAGCATGGCCAATGTTGAGTTCCACCTGGTGGGCATGTCAAAGATTAGGCGGTTCTTGGGCAGGTTAAACTCCTTTTGGAGGTCTGCCAGCCGAGCACTGGCATTATATGACCGGCGGAAATGCACACAGACTTTCCTGGCCTGCCTCAGGACATCCTGTAAGCCCGGGTACCTGCCCAAGAACCGCTGCACCACCAAGTTAAGGACGTGAGCCAAACAGGGCACATGTGTCATCTGTCCCTGTCGGAGGGCAGAGAGGAGGTTGGTGCCATTGTCGCAAACCACCATTCCTGCCTTAAGTTGGTGTTGGGTCAACCACCTCTGAACCTGCCCCTGCAGAGCTGACAGAACCTCTGCCGCAGTGTGGCTCATGTCCCCCAAGCACACCAGCTCAAGCACCGCATGGCATCTTTTGACCTGCATACTTGCGTAGCCCCTTCACCCAATGCGCGGTGAAACTTAGGTAATGTCCCTGTCCATGCCTGCTGGACCATGAGTCAGCGGTAATATGCACCTTACCACTGACTGCCCTGTCCAGCGAGGCCAAGACATTGCCTTCCACATGCCGGTAGAGAGCAGGAATCGCCTTCCGTGAGAAAAAGTGGTGTTTGGGTACCTGCCACTGAGGAACCGCACATTCCACAAACTCACGGAAGGGGGCAGAGTCTACCAACTGAAAAGGCAGCTGTTGAAGTGCTAGCAATTTTGCCAAGCTAGCATTCAACCGCTGGGCATGTGGATGGCTGGGAGCGAACTTCTTTCGGCGGTGCAGCAGCTTGGGCAGGGAAATTTGCCTGGTACAATCTGACGTTGGTGTACTGAAAGCAGAGGTCCCACAAGTACTTGGCTGTGACACACCTAATTCTACACCTTCATTCCTCTCAGTGCAGGTCTCAGAGAGGACTGAAGGTATAGTGGGGTTGGAGATCTCAGCTGATGAGGAGCAAGGAGAGATCCTCTTTGTTCTTTGGTGTGGGTCTTTTAGATACGCTTGCCAACGAACTGCATGGCAGGTCAACATATGTCTGGTCAAGCATGTGGTGCCCAAGCGGGAGATGTTTTGGCCATGTGAGATACGCTTGAGACATATGTTGCAAATAGCAGCGGTGCGATCTGATGCACTCGTCTCAAAAAAGGCCCACACCAAAGAACTTTAGAATAACGCACAGAGACAGCAGTACCCTGCACATGCGGAGCTTTGGGGTGTGATGCAGTCAGTGTGCTGCCCTTAGGCTGGCCCCTGGAGGGCATTCTGCCTAGTTGGTGATGTGCCTCCTCCTCCTCCTCTCTCCTATCGGGCACCCACGTTGAGTCGGCATCCCCTCCCTCCTCAGCATCCCCTCCCTCCTCATCACTGGAGCAAACCTGGCAGTATGCTGCAGCTGCGGGAGCATGACTGCCAGATTGCTGTCCTTCTTGGGCAACCCCCCTGTGCTCATGTTACTGCCTTCATCTAGCTTAGTATCATCATCAGAGCCTTCTAAACGCTGGGCATCCTCCTGGAGCATGTACCCAACACTGTGGTCAAACAGTTTGAGGGACTGGCACAGTGGTGTAGTGGTTAGCACTCTCGTCTAGCAGTAAGAAGGGTCACTGGTTCGAATCCTGACCACGACACTACCTGCCTGGAGTTTGCATGTTCTCCCTGTGTCTGCGTGGGTTTCCTCTGTACTCCGGTTTCCTCCCACACTTCAAAGACATGCTGGTAGGTTAATTGGATGCTATCTAAATTGACCCTAGTATGTATGAATGTGAGTTAGGGACCTTAGATTGTAAGCTACTTGAGGGTATAGGGACTGATGTGAATGTATAATGTATATGTAAAGCGCTGCGTAAATTGACGGCGCTATACAAGTTACCTGAAAATAAGGAGGACATGGTGGGGCTAGGGAAGGAGTCACTGATGCCATTGAGCTGAGGGAAGAAGCCGCATTGGCAGCTGCTTTGCCAGACAAAGTACCCTGAGCATGGGTGAGAGAGGATGAGGAGGATGAGGATGGCTTTGTCATCCACTCGACCAAGTCTTCTGCATGTTGCGGCTCAACATGGCCAGCTGCCGAAAAAAGGCCAAGCGTGTCCCACGGCCACGTGCTGATGAGGATGCACCGTCTTCACGTCCAGCACTGTTGCCTCTAGACATAGAGCCTGCTTGCCCTCTTTTATTGGCTTGTGACTGTCTGCCTCTCCTTGTTGGCCTTCCAGACATACTAATGGATTGTAGCTGCACTAAGCTGGGATACTGATACTGCGATAGCAAAATCAACTGCCTGCCTGTAGTATGAGAACACCACCAACCTTCTACAGGTAGCTGAACACTGTGCAGAGCTCGCAAAAAACTTGTAGCTTATTTAGCTGCCTGCGGTAGTGATAGGATCAGGAAAACACCACCAACCTTCTACAGGTAGCTTTAGGTGAACACTGTGCAGGCTCGCAAAAAAATGAACTTGCAGCTTATTTAGCTGCCTGCGGTTGTGATAGGATCAGGAAAACACCACCAACCTTCTACAGGAAGCTTTAGGTGAACACTGTGCAGAGCTCGCAAAAAAATAACTTGTAGTTTATTTAGCTGCCTGCGGTAGTGATAGGATCAGGAAAACACCACCAACATTCTACAGATAGCTTTAGGTGAACACTGTGCAGAGCTCACAAAAAACTAACTTGTAGCTTATTTAGCTGCCTGCGGTAGTGATAGGATCAGGAAAACACCACCAACCTTCTACAGGTAGCTTTAGCTGAACACTGTGCAGAGCTCGCACTACACTAACTTGTAGTTTTAGCTTAACACTGTGCAGAGCTCGCAAAAAACTAACTTGTAGCTTAATTAGCTGCCTGCGGTAATGATAGGATCAGGAAAACACCACCAACCTTCTACAGGAAGCTTTAGGTGAACACTGTGCAGAGCTCGCAAAAAAATAACTTGTAGCTTATTTAGCTGCCTGCGGTAGTGATAGGATCAGGAAAAAACCACCAACCTTCTACAGGTAGCTTTAGCTGAACACTGTGCAGAGCTCACAAAAAACTAACTTGTAGTTTTAGCTGAACACTCTTGAGAGGACGCACTACACTAACTTGTAGCTTTAGCTGAACACTGTGCAGAGGTCGCACTACACTAACTTGTAGCTTTAGCTGAACACTGTGAGGAGGACACATTACCCTAACTTGTAGCTTTAGCTGAACACTGTGAGGAGGACACATTACCCTAACTTGTAGCTTTAGCTGAACACTGTGAGGAGGACGCACTACCCTAAATTGTAGCTTTAGCTGAACACTGTGCAGAGGTCACACTAAACTAACTTGTAGCTTTAGCTGAACACTGTGAGGAGGACGCACTACACTAACTTGTAGCTTTAGCTAAACACTGTGCAGAGGTCACACTACACTAACTTGTAGTTTTAGCTGAACACTGTGAGGAGGACGCACTACACTAACTTGTAGCTTTAGCTGAACACTGTGCAGAGGTCACACTAAACTAACTTGTAGTGTTAGGTGAACACTGTGCAAAGGTCGCACTACACTAACTTGTAGTTTTAGCTGAACACTGTGAGGAGGACGCACTGCACTAACTTGTAACTTTAGCTGAACACTGTGCAGAGGTCGCACTACACTAACTTGTAGTTTTAGCTGAACACTGTTCAAAGGACGCACTACACTAACTTGTAGCTTTAGCTGAACACTGTGCACAGGTCACACTGCACTAACTTGTAGCTTTAGCTGAACACTGTGAGGAGGACGCACTACCCTAACTTGTAGCTTTAGCTGAACACTGTGCAGAGGTCACACTAAACTAACTTGTAGCTTTAGCTGAACACTGTGCAGAGGTCACACTACACTAACTTGTAGTTTTAGCTGAACACTGTGAGGAGGATGCACTACACTAACTTGTAGCTTTAGCTGAACACTGTGCAGAGGTCGCACTACACTAACTTGTCATTTTAGCTGAACACTGTTCACAGGACGCACTACACTAACTTGTAGCTTTAGCTGAACACCGTGCACAGGTCACATTACACTAACTTGTAGCTTTAGCTGAACACTGTGAGGAGGACCCACTACCCTAACTTGTAGCTTTAGCTGAACACTGTGCAGAGGTCACACTAAACTAATTTGTAGCTTTAATTGAACACTGTGAGGAGGACGCACTACACTAACTGTAAATAGTCTAGCTGCCTGATAGGGATGAGCCGAACACCCCCCGGTTCGGTTCGCACCAGAACCCGCGAACGGACCGAAAGTTCGCACGAACGTTAGAACCCCATTGACGTCTATGGGACTCGAACGTTCGAAATCAAAAGTGCTCATTTTAAAGGCTAATTTGCATGGTATTGTCCTAAAAAGGGTTTGGGGACCCGGGTCCTACCCCAGGGGACATGTATCAATGCAAAAAAAACTTTTAAAAACGGACGTTTTTTCGGGAGCAGTGATTTTAATGATGCTTAAAGTAAAAAAAAAAAAAGTGAAATATTCCTTTAAATATCGTACCTGGGGGGTGTCTATAGTATGCCTGTAAAGTGACGCGTGTTTCCCATGTTTAGAACAGTCCCTGCACCAAATGTCATTTTTAAAGGAAAAAATCTCATTTAAAACTGCTTGCGGGTTTAATGTCATGTCGGGTCATGGCAATATGGATGAAAATCAGTGAGACAAATGGCATGGGTACCCCCCAGTCCATTACCAGGCCCTTTGGGTCTTGTATGGATATTAAGGGGAACCCCGCACCCAAAGTAAAATAAGGAAAGGTGTGGGGCCACCAGGCCCTATATACTCTGAACAGCAGTATACAGGCGGTGCAAACAAGACAGGGACTGTAGGTTTGTTGTTAAGTAGAATCTGTTTGTAATTTTGAACATTTTTAACGTGTTTAGCTCCAGCCAAAAAATCTTTTCTAAGCTTTTTGGAAAACATAGGGAAGGGTTATCACCCCTGTGACATTTGTTTTGCTGTCTTTCCTCCTCTTCAGAAGATTTCACCTCACTTTTTTGTCCCAATGAAAAATGTTTTTTGAAAATTTGGGTTTTTTTGTGGAACAAGGATTGGAAAGCATCAGTGGAAAGGAGAAATTGTTTTCCCATATTAACTCTTACAGGAGAGAATTTCCCTTCCTAGGGGTAGATTTCATCTCACTTCCTGTTGTCTCCTTCCGTTTGCAAGTAGGAGTCGTTTGTAAGTTAGATGTTTGAAAGTAGGGTCCTGCCCTATATACTCAGCAGAAATTTGGGCCTTAGGTGTTGCTGTGGCCACAACACTGTAAGCCCTCACAGGGCCCTGCTGTGAAATATTAGATCAAGAATTGTAATTACATGCCCCTGTTGAACAGGAGCTGAAAAATTAGGCCTTAGGCACTGGTGCTGGTGCCACAACACTGCAACCCCTCACAGACACTCTAGTTGGAACGCAGGAACGAGCCCTGCTGCAAAGTATTGCTTCAAAAATTGTAATTACACGCCCCTGTTAGACAGGGGCAGAAAAATTGGGCCTTAGGCACTGGTGCTGGTGCCACAACACTGCAACCCCTCACAGACACTCTAGTTGGAACGCAGGAACGAGCCCTGCTGCAAAGTATTGCATCAAAAATTGTAATTACACGCCCCTGTTAGACAGGGGCAGAAAAATTGGGCCTTAGGCACTGGTGCTGGTGCCACAACACTGCAACCCCTCACAGACACTCTAGTTGGAACGCAGGAACGAGCCCTGCTGCAAAGTATTGCATCAAAAATTGTAATTACACGCCCCTGTTAGACAGGGGCAGAAAAATTGGGCCTTAGGCACTGGTGCTGGTGCCACAACACTGCAACCCCTCACAGACACTCTAGTTGGAATGCAGGAACGAGCCCTGCTGCAAAGTATTACATCAAAAATTGTAATTACACGCCCCTGTTAAACAGGGGCTGAAAAATTGTGCCTTAGGCACTGGTGGTGGCGCCCAGAACCAAAAATGTTCTTACAAGCTATCAGCGTGATGATTGAGGAGGAAGAGGATAATTACTCAGGGATAGTCACTCAGCATCAGCATAGGCAGTCTTTGAAGGGATCTGAGATTTCAAAAAAAATTATTCGGTTACATCAGCATCAGGTGCTTGGTAGCTGGTGGTGATCCAAGACTCATTCATTTTTATGAAGGTCAGCCGATCGACCGAGTCGGTGGACAGACGCACCCTGTGATCGGTTACCACGCCTCCAGCAGCACTGAATGTGCGTTCCGAAAGAACGCTGGATGCAGGACAGGCCAGTAGCTCAATTGCATACTGTGCAAGCTCTGGCCAGTGATCCATCCTCAAGACCCAGTAACCCAGAGGATTTTCGGTGGGAAAGGTGTCCAAGTCTGATCTTGCCCCTAGGTATTCCTGCACCATGTAAAACAGACGCTGGCGATGGTTGCTGGAACCGATCATACCTTGGGGCTGCGGACCAAAAAATTGTCTGAACGCATCGGTCAGACGGCCACCTTCTCCACAGCTCCTTCTTTGACTGACCGAAGCCTCAGCAACACGTTGTCCAGAAACAGGAGTTTGTAACCTCCCAGTCTCTGGGAACGCATTGCACAGACCTTTCTGCAAGGCCTCCCGAAGATGTTTCATCCTCTGCTCCCTCTGCGATGGCAAGATAAGGTCCGCAACCTTACCCTTGTAACGTGGATCAAGGAGGGTTGCCAGCCAGTATTGGTCCTTCTCCTTGATACCACGAATACGAGGATCCTTACGCAGGCTTTGCAGGATCAGGGAGGCCATGCAGCGTAGGTTTGCTGAGGCATTCGGTCCGGAGTCCTCTGGGTCACTAAGAACGACATGGTCCGCAGCCACCTCCTCCCAGCCACGTACAAGTCCATGTGTTTCTTGGGACTGATCCCTTAAAGACTGCTGCTGATGCTGAGTGCCAGGCTCCACCTCCATACTGACACAATCTTCCTCCTCCTCCTCTTCCTCCTCGTCCTCTTCCTGTGTGATCGGCAGGCACGCAGGAACACTGTCTGGATAAAGGGGGCCTTGAGAGCTAAGGAAGTCCTCCTCTTCCTGCCTCTGTTCTGCCTCAAGTGCCCTGTCCATTATTCCGCGCAGCGTGTGCTCCAACAGGTGGACAAGGGGGACAGTGTCACTGATGCATGCACTGTCACTGCTCACCATCCTCGTGGCCTCCTCGAATGGTGACAGGACAGTGCATGCATCCCTGATCATGGCCCACTGGCGTGGGGAAAAAAAACCAAGCTCCCCTGACCCTGTCCTGGTGCCATAGTCGCACAGGTACTCATTGATGGCCCTCTGCTGCGTGTGCAGCCGCTGCAGCATGGCCAACGTTGAGTTCCACCTGGTGGGCATGTCACAGATTAGGCGGTTCTTGGGCAGGTTAAACTCCTTTTGGAGGTCTGTCAGCCGAGCACTGGCATTATATGACCGGCGGAAATGCACACAGACTTTCCTGGCCTGCCTCAGGACATCCTGTAAGCCCGGGTACCTGCCCAAGAACCGCTGCACCACCAAGTTAAGGACGTGAGCCAAACAGGGCACATGGGTCATTTGTCCCTGTCGGAGGGCAGAGAGGAGGTTGGTGCCATTGTCGCAAACCACCATTCCTGCCTTAAGTTTTCGTGGCGTCAACCACCTCTGAACCTGCCCCTGCAGAGCTGACAGAACCTCTGCCCCAGTGTGGCTCCTGTCCCCCAAGCACACCAGCTCAAGCACCGCATGGCATCTTTTGGCCTGCGTACTTGCGTAGCCCCTTGAACGCCTACGGAGCACCGCTGGTTCCGAGGAAGAGGCCATGGAGGAAGAAGAAGAGGAGGGGGTGGAGGAGAGAGGTGTGTCACAATCAGCATTTTGGAGGCGTGGTGGCGGAACAACCTCCAACACTACTGCACCTTGTCCTGCATCCTTCCCAGCTGCCAGCAGAGTCACCCAATGCGCCGTGAAACTTAGGTAACGTCCCTGTCCATGCCTGCTGGACCATGAGTCAGCGGTAATATGCACCTTACCGCTGACCGCCCTGTCCAGCGAGGCATGGACATTGCCTTCCACATGCCGGTAGAGAGCCGGAATCGCCTTCCGTGAGAAAAAGTGGCGTTTGGGTACCTGCCACTGAGGAACCGCACATTCCACAAACTCACGGAAGGGGGCAGAGTCTACCAACTGAAAAGGCAGCAGTTGAAGTGCTAGCAATTTTGCCAAGCTAGCATTCAACCGCTGGGCATGTGGATGGCTGGGAGCAAACTTCTTTCGGCGGTGCAGCAGCTGGGGCAGGGAAATTTGCCTGGTACAATCTGACGTCGGTGTACCAAAAGCAGATTGCCCACAAGTACTTGGCTGTGACACACCTAATTCTACACCTTCATTCCTCTCACTGCAGGTCTCAGAGAGGACTGAAGGTCTAGTGGGGTTGGAAATCTCAGCTGATGAGGAGCAAGGAGAGATCCTCTTTGTTCTTTGGTGTGGGTCTTTTAGATACTGCATGGCAGGTCAACATATGTCTGGTCAAGCATGTGGTACCCAAGCGGGAGATGTTTTGGCTACGCGAGATACGCTTGAGACATACGTTGCAAATAGCAGCGGTGCGATCTGATGCACTCATCTCAAAAAAGGCCCACACCAAAGAACTTTTTGAATAACGCGCAGAGACTGCAGCGCCCTGCACATGTGGAGCTTTGGGGTGTGATGCAGTCAATGTGCTGCCCTTAGGCTGGCCCCTGGAGGGCATCCTGCCTCGTTGGTGATGTGCCGCCGCCTCCTCCTCCTCCTCTTCCTCCTCCTCCTCCTCCTCTCTCCTATCAGGCACCCACGTTGAGTCAGTGACCTCATCATCCCCTCCCTCCTCATCACTGGAGCAAACCTGGCAGTATGCTGCAGCAGGGGGAGCATGACTGCCAGATTGCTGTCCTTCTTGGGCACCCCCTCTGTCCGTGCTCATGTTACTGCCTTCATCGAGCTCAGTATCGTCATCAGAGCCTTCCAAACGCTGGGCATCCTCCTGGAGCATGTACCCAACACTGTGGTCAAACAGTTCGAGGGAATCCTCATGAGGACATGGTGGAGCTAGGGAAGGAGTCACTGATGACATTGAGCTGAGGGAAGAGGCCGCTGCTTTGCCAGACAAAGCACCCTGGGCATGGGTGAGAGAGGATGAGGAGGATGAGGACGGCTTGGTCATCCACTCGACCAAGTCTTCCGCATGTTGTGGCTCAACACGGCCAGCTGCCGAAAAAAAGGCCAAGCGTGTCCCATGGCCACGTGCTGATGAGGATGCACCTTCTCCACGACCAGCACTAGACACAGAGCCTGCTTGCCCTCTCTTATTGGCTTGTGACTGTCTGCCTCTCCTTCTTGGCCTTCCAGACATACTAATGGCCTGTAGCTGCACTAAGCTGGGATAGAACACCTGTAATTTTCTTCAAGTAGCTTTATATACTGTAACCAGACAAGCCTGCCTGTCAGTAGGAAGATAACAGGAACGGATCTAGCTGTACACTGTGAGCAGGACGCACTGTACTAAATGTAAATAGTCTAGCTGCCTGACCGTGGTACTAATAGGATCAAATAGAACACCTGTAATTTTCTTCAGGTAGCTTTATATACTGTAACCAGACAAGCCTGCCTGTCAGTAGGAAGATAACAGGAACGGATCTAGCTGAACACTGTGAGCAGGACGCACTGCACTAAATGTAAATAGTCTAGAAGATAACAGGAACGGATCTAGCTGAACACTGTGAGCAGGACGCACTGCACTAAATGTAAATAGTCTAGAAGATAACAGGAACGGATCTAGCTGAACACTGTGAGCAGGACGCACTGCACTAAATGTAAATAGCAGGAACGGCTCTAACTGAACACTGTGAGCAGGACGCACTGCACTAAATGTAAATAGCAGGAACGGATCTAGCTGAACACTGTGAGCAGGACGCACTGCACTAAATGTAAATAGTCTAGAAGATAACAGGAACGGATCTAGCTGAACACTGTGAGCAGGACGCACTGCACTAAATGTAAATAGCAGGAACGGATCTAGCTGAACACTGTGAGCAGGACGCACTGCACTAAATGTAAATAGCAGGAACGGATCTAGCTGAACACTGTGAGCAGGACGCACTGCACTAAATGTAAATAGCAGGAACGGATCTAGCTGAACACTGTGAGCAGGACGCACTGCACTAAATGTAAATAACAGGAACGGATCTAGCTGAACACTGTGAGCAGGACGCACTGCACTAAATGTAAATAGCAGGAATGGATCTAGCTGAACACTGTGAGCAGGACGCACTGCACTAAATGTAAATAGCAGGAACGGATCTAGCTGAACACTGTGAGCAGGACGCACTGCACTAAATGTAAATTGCAGGAACGGATCTAGCTGAACACTGTGAGCAGGACGCACTGCACTAAATGTAAATAGTCTAGAAGATAACAGGAACGGATCTAGCTGAACACTGTGAGCAGGACGCACTGCACTAAATGTAAATAGCAGGAACGGATCTAGCTGAACACTGTGAGCAGGACGCACTGCACTAAATGTAAATTGCAGGAACGGATCTAGCTGAACACTGTGAGCAGGACGCACTGCACTAAATGTAAATAGTCTAGAAGATAACAGGAACGGATCTAGCTGAACACTGTGAGCAGGACGCATGCACTAAATGTAAATAGCAGGAACGGATCTAGCTGAACACTGTGAGCAGGACGCACTGCATTAAATGTAAATAGTCTAGATAGAAGATAACAGGAACGGATCTAGCTAAACTGAATACAGTGTATATATATATATGCAACACCTGGGATGCATATATATACACAATACACTGTAAGTGCAGCTAACTGACTGACTGTTCTGCCTAATCTATCTAACTCAAATCAAATGACACTGTCTCTCTCTCTCTCTATCTCTCAGCACACCGGAACACACACTACACAGGGCCGCCGTGCAGGCGGCCTTATATAGTGTGGGGTGTGTACTAAATCCCCTGAGCCATAATTGGCCAAAGCCACCCTGGCTTTGGCCAATTACAGCTCTCTCTACTGATGGCGCTGTGATTGGCCAAGCATGCGGGTCATAGTGCATGCTTGGCCAGTCATCAGCCAGCAATGCACTGCGATGCCGCAGTGAATTATGGGCCGTGACGCGCCACACGAATTTAGCGCGAACGGCCCATAACGTTCGCAATTCGGCGAACGATCGAACAGCCGATGTTCGAGTCGAACATGGGTTCGACTCGAACACGAAGCTCATCCCTACTGCCTGACTGTGGTACTAATAGGATCAAAAGAACACAAGCAATTTTCTTCAGGTAGCTGTAAATACTGTAACAAGACAAGCCTGCCTGTCATTAGGAAGATAACAGGAACGGATCTAGCTAAACTGAATACAGTGTATATATATATATACAACACCTGGGATGCATATATATACACAATACACTGTAAGTGCAACTAACTCACTGACTGTCCTGCCTAATCTAGCTAACTCAAATGAAATGGCGCTGTCTCTCTCTCTCTCTAAGCACGCCGGAACACACTACACAGGGCTGCCGTGCAGGCGGCCTTATATAGTGTGGGGTGTGTTCTAAACCCCCTGAGTCATAATTGGCCAAAGCCACCCTGGCTTTGGCCAATTACAGCTCTCTCTACTGACGGCGCTGTGATTGGACAAGCATGCGGGTCATAGTGCATGCGCCAATCATCAGCCAGCAATGCACTGCGATGCCGCAGTGAATTATGGGTCGTGACGTGCCACACAAATTTGACGCGAACTGCCCATATCGTTTGCAATTCAGCGAACGATCGAATAGACGATGTTCGAGTCGAACATGGGTTCGACTCGAACGCGAAGCTCATTCCTAGTGCACACTGTGCAGAGGACGCACTACACTAATTTGTAAATACTGCAGCTGCAGAGATGCAACTTCTGCTGTGACCAGGAGGACCTGTGGTTTACCTGTTAGATCAACATTCTGCAAAAAATTCAGGAAATTTTTAGTGTCCCTAAGATACGAGCGAGCACTCATGACACTCTTTTGTAGAAAACAATCTAAATACTGGCCCATTCTTGCAGAAACCGACTCTATACTGTTTACAATGGGTCTTGCTGGAGGATTGGAGGGGTCTTTATGAATCTTTGGCAGTATAACGTAGGTATACGGCTGCTCGAAGGTACTAAAAACTGCTTCTCTTTGTCGGTTAGGACACCACTTCTTGATCCCATATTTACCAAAGTTTTCAATTGATCCCTATAGGATGGAGTTGGATCACTCTCGAGAGGTTTATATGTCACCTGATCAGATAGCATCTCCATAATCTGACAATGATAAAACTCCTTTGGGAGTATCACCACCCCTCCTCCCTTGTCAGCTGGCCTTATGATGATTTCTTTTCTTTTTTCTAACATAGTGATGCCTTCACTGATGTGTCTCATGTTCACCTCCTTATTTGGTTTGAGGTGTTCCAAATCTCGTAAAATTAATCCTTTGAACACCTACTTGGTGATTCGGATTATTGAGAGGATTGAACAGAGATTTGTTTTTCAGGCCACTATTAATCACTTCATTGGGCTTCCGAACAGTGACAGTGGTAGAAGAAGAATTACAACCTATGGAGTATTTTTTGATGTTCAATTTTCTGATGTATTTGTGAATGTCAATGAAGACATCAAACTTATTAATGGGCTTCTTTAGACCACATTTTAAACCCAGATTTAAGATGTTCATTTCCTTATGTGTTAACTTTGCATCAGAGAGGTTGAAAATACCCCCTACTCCGATCCCCTTCTTCTTTTTTTGGATTCTAGATCCTGCCCTACAACCCCGGTGTTTCCTTTTGTTAAAGCAGTGTGCTAGGGATGATCTTTTTCTTGTTGTGGGTGTTGTTCCTTCCGATGTTTTTTTTTTTGATGATTCCAGGGTTGTGGACCCCTGTGCTGAGTTGAGGGTTGTGGACCCCTGTGTTGACTTGGGGTCTGGGAATACGGTGGGGGCATTCCTCTGCGTGGGGGTAGTCCCCGTCCCCTTCGTTTAAACCCCCTCCCTCTCCCTAAAAAAGAACGAGGTTGGGGTTGGTTAGTGTAATATTTTTGATTCATCTGGTATTCCTGTAATGGCTGAAATTTATTATATACAGAGATATCAAATGCATTTGATTGATAATATTCCTTTTGATTGTTTCCCTTTTGTTTGTTTTTTCTCATTTGCCCTCTTCCTTTTCCACCATCTCTTTGGATGGGTGTAGAAAATTTGGGGGAACGTATGGTTTCATCCGCATATTCGTTATCATACACATATTGATTAATAGGTGTAGGCCTAGGAATAGACTGGCTTGGTGCTTGTATGGGGC